>NW_006488605.1:0-754 GCF_000325575.1 Pteropus alecto | reverse complement strand
TACAATTCAATAACACATCATATGTATATTGCATTCTGTTTACCACGCCAAGTCAAATCTCTTTCTGTCTTTAAGGTTTTCTTCTTCAGAATACTCTTGCATTCAAATAATATTGCAACTAATAGCACCTGACGGCAATTGTCTTAAATATTAGTTTCATCATGATCGGTCACATAGCTATAACATTAGGTTAAAATTCATACAGCCCAGCTCTTTATTCAAGAAGCACTTTTTTTCAAAATCAACAACAGATAAACAATATTCAAAATCTTAATTCAACCAAGAAGACATCTTTTCAGAGAAAATTAATTTCAAACAATCACAACCTAAAAAAATACATGTAAACAATAATTCCTAACTTATCTAGAGACCAGTCTTTACTGCTTTATAATTTAACATATATAAAATGAAAACAGTGAAAAAGATTTCCTGAAAAAAATAAAAGGATGAATTTTGTTTTCTTCGAAAATGAACACTGAGGTTTATGAACATAAATTCTAAGGTAATTTTTAAAATATTGATATTAAAATTAATATCTTACTATCTTCTCTGGAGTAGTCAAACACTTTATACTGAGTGAATAACACCTTAGTGTCGGGTCTAAGACATACATCATAGAAGATATGTTCACTTTTTTTTTCCAGCTATATATCCATTTTATTTTTGTTATTTATTTGTTAGTGATTTTTCATCACTATCTATTCTGAAAAACAAGATGACATGGGTCTTAAAAAATCTGAGTTTTCAAATCAGT
>NW_006488604.1:0-754 GCF_000325575.1 Pteropus alecto | reverse complement strand
TGACCTCATCTTAAGTAATTACATCTGCAATGACCTTATTTGGAAATAAAGTCACATTCTGAGATACTGGAGGTTAGAAGTTGAACATGTCTTTTTTGGGGGAATACAATTTAGTCCATAACACCATCCCAAAGGAACTTACATTTCATAGAAGATGTTGAAAGACCCCAGATACACCATAAATAAAATTAAAATGATAGAATTATATACATTGGAAAAAATAGTAACTTGCATTGTACACTCTGGTATACAAGCGTTATCTCATTTGTTCCTCACCATAGCTCTCTGAAGTAAACAAGTGTGGTAGATTGTTACAGTAATTGTCCCCAATGAATAATTTTTCCTGTATCTATGTCTTTGTGTAGCCCCCTTGACAATGATTCTGAACTTGGCCTGTGACTTGTTTTGGACAATGGAATATTAGTAAATGTGATGCAAACATAGGCTTGAAAAGTGCTTATATATTGGAGTTTTATCTTCTCTTGTTGCTGGGAACTCTTCTGCTATCAAGTGAAGAAACCTGAACTGGGCCAAAAAAGATGAGACCTCATGGAGCAGAGACAGGCTGTCCCAGTTGAGGCTACCTAAACCATCAGCCTCCAGCTGATCTGCCAGATTACTGCAGCTGCATGAGTGACCCCGAGCAAGACCAGTAGAAGAACCACTAACTGAACCCAACCCAAATGGCTGATGCACAGAGTCATGAGCAAATAAAATGATTGTTTTATGCCACTAAGTTTTGGGGTGGTTCGTT
>NW_006488603.1:0-754 GCF_000325575.1 Pteropus alecto | reverse complement strand
TGGGCGATGTCGTGTGACAAAGTCCTTAAGGGCCCCTCGCCCACCCCGTGGCCTGTGCCCGGAGCGCCCGCCCACGCCGGGGGCAGCAGGAGTCGGCAGGCGAGGTCGATGGGACGCGGACGGGCACGTTCTCTGCCACCCAAGGACCTCGGCCGGCCCCGCAGCTGAGAACAGCCGTGCACAGAAGCCCCCGCACCCCGGGGTCTGCTAACATCTCCGCCCCCGGCATGAGGGGAGGACTGGGAGACCCCCGGGGCGCCCCCCACGATGCGTCAGGGCCGCACCGAGCAGCCGGTTCGCGATTCCCTCTGGACCGGCCGTCGCTGAGAGTCAGGGCTCAGTGCCCGCTCCCCAGAAACCGCTCAGAACGGGCGGGACACGCACTGCGCTCTTTCGACTTCGAGGTGAAATTCACGTGCCACCGAGTTCACGTTTCAAAGGTCACGATCCGGTGGCTTCAGCACATTCGCGACTTGCGTAGTTGTCACCAGTCTCTGGTTCGAGCCCGTTCGCCCCCGAGAAAGGAGACGCGTACCCACACAGCGGCGTCCCCCGAAGCCTCCCTCGGTCCTCGGGAAGCGCGGCTCGGCTTCCTGTCCCCGAGGATCTGCCTGGTCTGAGCATCTCGTGTAAATCGTCCTACGACACGTGGCCTTCCGCGTCCGGCGTGTCCCACCGAGCGTGTTCAAAGCTCGTCTACGTCGTGGAGACGCTCTGTGCTTTGCTCCTGTTCATGGCTGCGTAATAGTCCACT
>NW_006488602.1:0-754 GCF_000325575.1 Pteropus alecto | reverse complement strand
CACTTAGATTGTTTCCATATCTTGGCTATTGTAAAATGATGCTGCAATGAACATGAGTGTGCGTATATCTTTTTAAATTCGTGGTTTTTGTTTTCTTCAGATAAATATCGTGAAGTGGAATTGCTGGAGCATATGGTACTCTTAATTTTAAGGAATTTCTTAATATCAAATACCCAGTGTTCAAATTCTCATTTTTCTCATTAATATAATTTAAAGTAGATTGCTTGTTTTATCTCTATAAGAGCCAATAGATTTAAAATAGTTGCTAGATCTTTTAAGACTCTTTTAATCAATGCGGTCCTCTTGATCTCTTTTCTCTCTCTTTTTTATTTTTCCTTGCGATTTATCTATTTATCTATTTGAGCATAGCAAATTGTCCTTTAGGGATTGCCACAGTCTGGATTTTCCTGTTTACGTTTCGGTGGTGCAGTTTAACATCTTTTTCTGTCCTCTGTATTTCCTTCCTGTCAACTGGTAGATGAATCAGACTTAGTATCAATATTTTGAGCAAGAATATTCTATAGCTGTTGTTATATCAGGAAGCATATGTCTGATTGCCTCTCTTTCTATAATGTTAGCAGCTGTTGATGATCAATGCCTAGTTTCATTGTTTATCTTTTATAGAACCGGTTTCTTATTTCATCTTTTTTTGTATTTATTGTCTTTTTTATTCTATTAATTTCCAAGATGTCTTCTATATTCATTGGCTTATATTGTAATCATATTTGCATTATCTATATATATGTCAAAAAAA
>NW_006488601.1:0-751 GCF_000325575.1 Pteropus alecto | reverse complement strand
TGCCATTTCTTGAAAATTAAGCACAGTACAAGGCATTCTGGGAGAATCAGAAAGAAACAGTACGACTGTTCGACAAGCATTTACAATCTAGATGGGCTAGAGGAGTGGAAACAGATGTATTTTCTGTTTTAATTTATTTGTGAGTTAAAATAAATTTCACAGGTAAGTACAGGACTAATTGCCAAATAAATGGTTCAGACGTGTGGTGGTTAATTTTGTGTCTTCTTGACTGAGCTAAGGGATGTCCAGATAGCTGGTAAGACAGTGTTTCTGGAAGTGTCTCTGAGGGTGTTTCCAGAAGATATTAATTAACATTTGATTCAGTAGAGTGAGTTATGACATCTGCCCTCACCAAGGTGGTGGACATAATCCAGTCTGCCGAGAGTCCCACTAGAACGAAAACGGCAAAGAGAGGGTGAATTCTCACTCCTTCCTGAGCTGGGCTGTCCACCTTTTCCTTCCCTCACACATCAGAGCTCCTGGTTCTCAGGCCTTAGCATGCCAGAATTTACACCCGCAGCCCTCTGGTTCTCAGGCCTTTGGACTTACACAGAATTATACCACTAGCTTTTCTGGGTCTCCCGCCTGCATACCGCAGACTGTGGGATTGTTCAGCCTCTATAACTTTGTAAGCCAATTTCTGTAATAAATCTCTTATATAAGTCCTTTTGGTTCTGTTTCTCTGGAGAACCGTGACTAATTCAAGAGGTAAGTCTAGTAGCTGAATTAAAGAATTACTTAAAAAGAAAAA
>NW_006488600.1:0-754 GCF_000325575.1 Pteropus alecto | reverse complement strand
AATGGGAAATGAGTTTAAAAAATCATTGTCATAACTTTATAGTCATACCTAAATGAATCAAAGGAAGAAGAGAGGGATGTTTAATCTAACTGTACAGCTAGATAACAGCTAAGTTAATGCAAATACAATAAGCAAGAACATTCAAGGCATTTTCAAACAACTGAAATATATCCCAGTGGAATTGGAGAATAAGGAACTAAGGGGAGAGTAGTAAGAGGTAGAAAATCACTTTGGCTGCTGATGGAAAATAGAAAATAGGGTAACAAGAGTGAAAGTAGAGAGACCAGTTAGCAAGCTGAGAGTCCAGGCAAGAGATAACAATGGCTTGGACTTTGGTGATACAGTAGAGATGGAGAGAAATGGATAGATTTGGCATACATTTTGGAGATAAAGTCACAAGACTTCAAATGTATTTGAGGGGGAAGAGAAGGGAAAAGAAGGCTCAAGGATGGCTTGGTTTTTGGTGGATAGTTGCACCATATCTTAGGATCGGAAAGAATAATTGAGGAGAAAATTTGGGAAAATATGCTTTGGATTTGTAATTTTGAATTGCCTTATTAAATACCAAAATGAATATGTCAAATAGGCAAATGGCTTTAAGACTCTACAGCTCAATAGAGATGCCAAGAGTTGGAGATAAAATCAGTTGTAATCAGCACAGAGATGGTAATTAAAACCATGAGACTTTTCCGGAATCTTGGCATCTCCTTCAGGCTGCTTCCTTCCCTCGGGAATTACATAGTATGCTTTTTTT
>NW_006488599.1:0-753 GCF_000325575.1 Pteropus alecto | reverse complement strand
TTCTCTGAAAGATATCCTTCTCTAGACTTCTGGGTCTCCACACTTGCTAGTCTTGTCTCTACACCATTGATTGCTCCTTCAGAGCCTCCTTAGCTGATTCTACTTCCATCAAATTGCCACCCAACCTCTATACGAGAAGCCCCCAGGCTGTCCTTGGCCTTCTCTCATCTGCCTACCTTCTCTCCCCAGGAGATCTGGGCTAATACTAAGGCTTTGAATTCTACCCCAGCACTGATGACTTCTAGCTCCAGGCCAGACCTCTCCCTAAGGTTCAGACTCATATGTCCCACTGCCTATCTGGCCCTTCTAGTGAGTTTCTTATCAGACATCTTAAATTTACCATGATAAAAATATCACTATCAACTGTGGTAGGCTGATGAATGGCCCCTAAGGACACCCAGATCCTAATCCCTGGAGCTCGTTGATGTTACCTTACATGGCAAAAGGGACTTTACAGATATGAGTAATTTAAGAATCTTGAAATGGGGAGAGTATCCTGGAAGATTCAGGCGGGCCCAATGTAACACAAGTGTTTTAATAAGGGAAGCAGAAGGAAATTTGATGACAGAAAGTAGTAGATGTGACATTGGAAAAAAGAGGTAGAGCGATATAAAGAAGAGGCAAGGAATGCAGGTGACTTCTAGAAGCTGAAAAAGGCACGGAAATGGATTCTCCCCCCAAAGCCACCCGAAGGAATCAGCCCTGCTAACACCCTTGCTATAGCCCAGTGAGACTGATTTTAGACTTCTGAGC
>NW_006488598.1:0-753 GCF_000325575.1 Pteropus alecto | reverse complement strand
GAGATTCTAATGCCTGATGATCTAAGATGGAGCTGAGGCGGTGATGGTAGCGCTGAGGAGCAGCTGCAAATACAAATGCAGCTTCGCTGCTGGCCTGCCGCTCACCTCCTGCTGTGCGGCAGGTTCCTAAGAATCCTAGGGGTTTGGGATCCCTGATCTAAAGCAAACTCAGTACATTAAAAACACATCCAGTGCCTCCAGCCACATTCTACATACCCTACTGTCATGACTTCTCCAGAGTTCTTGTCCGTAACAAAATTGTTGGCCACAGTCATGAGCAATGACTGAATGATCTGAATTGGGAATAAAAGAAAAGAGTGCTGGAGCAATGTCTGTACCTACTCAAACATTTGAGGATAAAGAATAATAGATTATTCGTAGTAGGAAAACAGCATTCTATCTTTGGTTTGGGAGCTAGAAGTAATCAAGACTGAGGAAGACAGGTAAAAATAACTCCATTCTGCGCTTTAGTATTCTTTGCTATCCTTGGATTAAATTTTGCTCTCCTTTAATCTTATTTTTCAACATGAATTAAAGAAATTGCTCCTACCCAGGATAATCCAATCCAAATACTGTTTTAATCAAAGAAAGGAATTATCAGTTTTGAAAAATAATCACTATAGATTTACTGATACTCCTGTCCTTGTCATACGACTTGACAAATGAAATTGGAATTCTCAACAATTTGTTCAACTTCACTTTCCATAGTAATTTTTTTGTTTGTTTCTGTAACCAAACTTCTGTGTATATCTC
>NW_006488597.1:0-753 GCF_000325575.1 Pteropus alecto | reverse complement strand
AACAAGCCTGAAATGGAGTCACTTGTGCTAAGCCCATGTCACCAAATTGAGACTTAATTTATAGTCTCAATTTCTGGCTCTCCCAGAGAATGAATCTTACACCAATCAGGAATCGCCTGATCAGCACTAGTTAGGTCAAGTGCCTGACGGACCCCTGCTACCACCTAGAGGAAAGTAACCTTGCAATAACCTACCCATTTAGGGCCCGGCATACCTTCCTTGTTCCTGCTCCCTTCCCGCTGCCTGTCTTTCATTTCGTACGGATCCTCAGAGCTTCTTTCTGTCTGCTAGATGAGAAGCTGCCCAATTCAACTCAATTTTTGTCAAATAAACCTAAAATTGTTTTAATATACCTCAGTTTATCTTTTAATGAGAGTGAGATGAGATTTTCAGTTCTCAGTGTTTTTCTCTTCAGGATTAAAAATAACTGAAGGCCATCTCATAGTGACGCTTTTCTTCGACTTTGACCTTGCCTGTCTTGTTCATCATTAAACCTCCAGTGCGAGCATAGTGCTAGGCACAGAGTAAACCCTAAATGAATATTTGATGAATAAAGGTATCAAAAAACAAAATGCAGGTGGCTTATGTATCTCAATTCTGCATTTTACTACAGAAAGGATATTTGTGTCATAGTGTGACATTGTAATTAAATATATTTTTGGTCTTAGTTCATTTCTGTCACAGTGCTCCTAAAACCCTTGAAAGTTCCTAAGTGATTAGAGAGATAAAGGTGTCTTTTGTTATGTTAATGAG
>NW_006488596.1:0-753 GCF_000325575.1 Pteropus alecto | reverse complement strand
TATTTATCCATTCATCCATTGATGGACATGGGTTGTTTTAACCATTTGGCTATTGTGAATGATACTTCAATGAACATGGGTGTGTGAATGTCCGTTTCACTTACTGCTTTCAATTCTTTTGGGTATCTACCCAGTCGTGGAATTGCTGACTCATATGTTAATTCTAAGTTTGATTTTTTGAGGAACCACCACACTGTTTTCTCAGCAGCTGTGCCATTTTACATTCCTACCAGCAACATACAAGAGTTCCAATTCTCTACATCCTCACCAATACTTACTTTCTCTGCTTTTTGATATTAGCCATCCTAATGAGTATGATGCACATTATTTTTAAATGTCAAGAGTGTTTTCTTCTATCGTCTCTCATACTCTGGGATAATGTTCTTTGAATTGTTATGTATTCTGGGAAGAAATATTTCTTACCTTATGAAATAACTGAAGTAATTATTTGATAATCATTTTGACCGATTTTTGTTTTTCAGGTCACCTTAAGCATGAGATTACCAGGATTTCAACATATTGAGTATAATTTGTTTGAGTAATTATTCCTTTGTTCCAATAGTAATTATGTTTTTAGGCATTTCTGGAAATAACTGAACAGCTTCCTCCCATAAACATTTTACTGAACATAACCTTAAGTACATATAACTCTCACTTAAATTTCTTGAAACGAATTGGTGTTAAGGACCTTAATTTTCTTTCTTAGAGAAACATCGAAGAAACAGATATTTCTTTACAGAAATTAAAAAAAAA
>NW_006488595.1:0-753 GCF_000325575.1 Pteropus alecto | reverse complement strand
TTTTTTTTTTTTTTTTTTTTTTTGAAGAAAGGACACAGGAAAATAGGACTATACTGAATCCCTACTATGTATCTGGTACTTACATAACATACTTTATTTAACAGAAGAGGTAATTGACTCTCAAAATTGTTTAGTATTAAGTCCCAGATAAACAAGCACTGACAGAAAACTTGGTCCAACTTCCAAATTCATGCCAACTATTGGGAGATAGAATTGGATTAAAACTCTCTTCATCTCACAACAAAATAATAGTTCCATGTGATATCATGAAGACCCTTAATCAAATCACTGAACCTGTAGTATCTCTCAACTTTTTTCTGGCTTAAATGTAATAATGAAAATAATGTAATAATGAAAATAATAATTATTATTTTTTTTTTACAATTATGGAGTGCATCACACATCAGACACTGTGCTAAATATTTAACACATATAAAATCTCAATGAATCTTTACAACGCATGTAGAAGGTAAATTCTGACACGAATCACTCTCTCAGCCCAATTTACTACAGAGGATACTGAAGCAATAAACAGAAAATGACTTATCCACTGTGATCCAGTAGACTATTGTGGGAACTGGGATGGAGATCTAGATGTACTGTCACCCTTAAGGCAGATCAGAGTTCAGTGTCACCCCAACCATAGCGGGGAGGGAGAGGGATAACGAGGGAGCAGACATGTAGTTAGCATTTTCCTTTGGTTCTTCCTTAAATGACAGCAGTGAAGAATCACAAGTCATTGAGATTTAATAG
>NW_006488594.1:0-752 GCF_000325575.1 Pteropus alecto | reverse complement strand
CATATGTCAAAATTCCCTTCCTTTTAAAGACAATAATATTCCATTGTGTGGTGTATGCCACATTTTGTTCCATGCATCCTTTGATGGACACTTGGGCAGCTTCTACCTTTTGGCTGTCGTAAATAATGCTGCCATGAACATGGGTGTTCAAATATTTCTTCAAGACCCCGCTTTCAATTATTTTGGATACATACCCAGAAGTGACATTGCTTGATCATCTGGAATATTGTCTCATCTTTTTTGGGCATGGTCTGGCTTCTGGATTAGAGGGTATTAGGAATTTGTAGGGGATTAGCTGTGTGACCTCAGGCGGGTCACTTTCCTTCTCTGAGAGCAGATCCTAGTTTTCAAACAGGCACTCTTGTTGACCACACAGGTTCCTAGGCCCTGGGAACTGGAAGATTCTAATTCAGTGCCTACAGACCAGGAATTTGGAATTTTTTTTAAAAAGGGCCTCAGGTGATTTTTATCATCAAACAGGTTTAGGGATCACAGCATTTCCAAAGGCCTTTGCAGCTCTGACCTTCTGTGACCTCAGTGGTTAAGAGACTAATCTGTAGTCAGATGGACTGGGTTCAATTTCTAGTTGCCAGTTATCAGCACCAGCTCAATTTCTTCACTCCCTAAAGGAGGGTAATGGTGCCAACCACAGGACTGTTGCACGAAGTAAAAGGAAATGAAAGAAAATAAGTCTTTAGCATATACTACCTAGTACTCAAAAGAAAGAGGAAGGAAGGAAGGAAGGAAGGAAG
>NW_006488593.1:0-753 GCF_000325575.1 Pteropus alecto | reverse complement strand
GAGGAGGAAATGGCCGGGGCGGAGCGCAGCGCGGGGGCGGCTCGATCCTCGCCAGTGACCGGCCCTGCGACTGTCCCCCCGGCCGCCGGGCGTGGAGGGGCCCCTGCTGTGCGGACAGAAGGCTGTGTCCCTCCCAGACTCAGACGCTGAAGCCCCAACCTCCAACGTGATGGCGTTTGGAGATGGGGCCTTGGGGGCGATTAGGTTTAGATGGGGGTGGGTCCCTCACAATGAGATCAGTGTCCTTGTAAGAAAAAGAGAGACGAGAACTAATTTCCTCTCCTGCTGCCTTTCTCTCTTCCCCGCGTCTTAGGACATGGTGAGAAGGTGACCATCTGCCAGCCAGGAGGAGAGCCCTCGCCATGAACCACACCTGCCGGCGCCTTGGTCTTGGACTTCCGGTCTCCAGACCATCTTCGCTGTTGTCAGGCAGAGGGAGGGCTGGGTCGGCATAGCCCTGAACCCACGAACCTCAGAGACGGGGAAGCCATACCCCGTCCAGCCAGCCCCGGACACGAATCGCAGGTGACAAGAGTCGCAGAAAGGGTCCCATGAGAGAGAATGAGTGGACCGGACAGGGCACCACTTTCCCATCGAAAGCCCTTAATCAAGTCTAGGGAGCATTAACAGAAGGAGACACGCGCTGGTGACACGCGCTGGTGACACACGCTGGCGACATTTCTCAGCCCTGAAGATAATCAAGAACTTCATGGGTCTCTAGGCAGAACAGGAGCAAAGGAAGGGAAGCCATAG
>NW_006488592.1:0-752 GCF_000325575.1 Pteropus alecto | reverse complement strand
TTGGGAAGGCAGAGGTGGGGAGACTGTGCCACTTACTTTCCCATGGGCTGAGGCACAGGTGCAGTCCCGTCCGTAGTGGGGCACTGGCACCCTATCTTGTGGACACACGTGTTAGTGTTGCTTGGGAAGTCAACTCCTGAGCCGAGGTGCACTCTCCAGCTGGTGCCCGGCTGGCCTGACGTGCAGATGTGCTAGTGGCTTGGTCTGACTTCAAGCAGAGGAGAGCACAGAGGACCCAGGATGAGGCAGCACGAGTGTCCGGCCCCCAGGATGTCCACATGGATCATCGCTTTGGGAAGCAATGGAAACTGTAAAGGCACGATTAACGCATTGACTTGGCGCATGTTTGCCGGGCAAGCCCTGGGGCCTGGGGGCCAAGGTCTGTGGTGGGCCCGGGGGATTCAGATCTGGAGGAATATTTGCCTTGCTCCACCTGTTCATCTTCACAGAAACCACAATAAAGTCTCTCACCCACATCTTCTCCTTGTCCTCTGCATCCTGAACGACCTGGTGCTTCTCCATGTGGCCCTGCAAGGTATGGCATGCCCTCTGCTCTTAGGAAGCGTCAATAACAAACTATCTTATCAATGGTACTTGTTTTCTGATCTGTTGGCTGCATCACACCTGCATAATAATAAAACAGGCAGAGAGTCGTTGGTGCAACGGTACCAACGGAAGCCAGTCGTGTGGAATTCATGAGCTGTTTGCAGGGCTGAAGCCCAGGAGTGTGGGGGCCCAGGGGGGTGGGCAAA
>NW_006488591.1:0-752 GCF_000325575.1 Pteropus alecto | reverse complement strand
GAGACGCCGAGGAAAAATTACGACCGAAACTAGGCCTCGGGACCCACGTGGGTCAGGAGGGAATTGTTACAATTCCCTCTCACAGAAAGTTGCTGAACAAGTCGGGGTGAACCCGGGGCGAAAAAGAGACCAGAACTTGGGGGCACTCACCCTCACGTAGTCACAGAATTCGGTCCGGTCCTTCCAGTTTGGCCGTGGCCTCGCTTGGGGTCTCATGGGATATCTCTGGAGTAGAGCCTGTCTCTGCCGTGCGTCGGGCCTGCAGAACGAAAGGCGGTAAGTGGAAGCCACTGCATTTCTGGTCCCAAGGCGGCCAAATCTTGCAGCAGCCCGGTCCCTTTCCCCGTTATGGTGTGGTAACTGGAATGAGGCCCTGTGCCTTGGCCCAGCTGGCCTTTCCCTCGCCTCAGACCCATCCCCCAGTCCAGGGAGGCCTCCCGGTTTCTACATGAAGGACTTCCATCTGGACTCAATTGACTACCTGCCTGTCAGAGTCGGAAGATGTTCCCTGCCTCCCTGCCACTCCCCACACCTCAGTGATTCTACAGGAGGAGAACGAGCTGTCCTATGGGACACCTGGAGGACGACACAGGGCTCCTATTCTCCTTCTCTCTCTCTGTCCCACTCCCGCCACCGCCGCCCCCCCAGCCCCGCCCAGTCTCTCCAGCAATCTCCGTCTGTCCCAGTCGTTGCCTGCAGATGGCGCTCTACATGGTGTAGAGATGGAGCGGAACACAAGAGCTCTGGAGATT
>NW_006488590.1:0-753 GCF_000325575.1 Pteropus alecto | reverse complement strand
AGACATGCTAACCACTACACTACGGAGCCACCCCCAATAGTATCTTAAGTATATTTTTATTTATTTTTTTAAACAGTGCTTATGTAGAAATCTCACATGTTCTCATACCAATTGTGCCTTTGTGAAACATATAAATTATCTTTTTATTAATAACTGTGATATGTATTTTAAGAGCCAACTGAAACAATAGGAAACTTATGCCACATTTTCAAGTTGAGACTTTTAGATTAACGACAGATCTATGCTTTTTATTTCTGACTATATTCAGTTTTAATCAAGGTTCCTGGAGCTTCTCACTAACAGTGAAATTGTATTTAAATAGGGCCTTTAGGGTGTTGGAGTTACAGATTAATTAACTCAATTTGGACAGGGTTTTGGGGGCACTGTAGTTCTTGCATCTCTAATTTTATCTCCAGAGGTAGTCAAAGTTCCTCCAGACATTAGCAACTAAATAATTGCTTAGGCTTAGACTGATTATGATTGAAACATCTAAAAATAAAGCAGGCTTGTCAGAAGTCAGAATCAGAGGACCAGTGATAGGTGTGATGAGATGACATATCACTGTTATATTTCTAGCATTTTGCTGAACTGGGCTTTGAGAGTGCTTCCACCACTCACTCAGCTATGGGAGATGAACAAAACCACTCACGTCTTAGTCTCTTCCTCTGCAAAATGGGATAGGAATGCCCACCTCAAAGGACTGTTGTGGAGACTAAATGAGACTATTCATGTAAAGTGCTCAACATGATGCCT
>NW_006488589.1:0-752 GCF_000325575.1 Pteropus alecto | reverse complement strand
TTTTTTTTTTTAATGTCATAAATCACTCCGAAAGGCTCTGGAAACCCTGTGATGAACTCTAATTCACTCACCTATCACAGGGAGGTGTGATGTAATGGTGAGTTGTACATAATTCATACTGCTAAACTTAATTATGATGAGTGGTCTGGAAATCTGATTAAAAATCATTAGTTCTGCTAAAGAGCCTCAAAACAAAAATGAATATATAGAAAGGATAAACTGCTTCACTAGATGGATTATTCTTTGAAAATCTGAAGCAAGACGATAAAAGTAAATTATTTCGAAGAATCCCTGCCAAATTGTAAAGTATAAAATGCAAATGCTGAGTTGCTGGTACTAGGGCAGAATGTGTAGCTCACATTAAGTAACGCAGATAAAATACACAGCCTTGCATCCAACAGACAGTAAGAAAATCACTAGGTCAAGACTTGTTTTCCCTAAGAATATGGTCAAATAGTAGCACATGAGTTGAATAAAGAGGTAAAATTTCTGGGAACTAAGAATTCAGGGATCCTGGGGTTCCTCTAGGCCTCTGTCTCTCAAGAAGAGCTGGGACTCACACCCGGAACATGAGGGAGTCATATAGCCAAGTCTTCACGGTGTCCTCTATGTTCATAAAGCACATCCTGATTTTTTCAGAGCCTTTTCACATTTATTATAGTATCTCATCTTTGCAACAACTTTGTTAGGTAGCATTATTAATAGTTTCCTAATGTTTATGTAGTGCCTTAGAGCAAGCGTTCCCTAACCCC
>NW_006488588.1:0-752 GCF_000325575.1 Pteropus alecto | reverse complement strand
GTGCACGTGCACATGGGAGAGGAGAAAGCCCCTGCTTTTCTCTCCGTAGAGAGTCGTCGCGAGTCCACTGTCGTTGGAGGGACCACTTCAGGCGGCGGCCAACGGTGGACGCCACAGCAGTCGGTAAGAGCTGGATGGAAGGGAGTTCGCGGTCTCGTGGCGTCTCCCACAAAACACCTGTTAACTGCAAAGGAAAACAGTAACTTTGCAGGGCAGCCACCTGCTGGACGCCGCCTCGAGCAAGGGACCAACGGTGACATCGTCGGCCAAGGGGGAGAGACCACCGTCCTGTGCCTCCTGACACGGTGCACTGAGGACACGTTGCTCTGCCGTTATTCCTGACAAAAATGCTTTCCCTGAATCCAGTCACGAGGAAACATTAGAGCAACAGAAATCAGCGTCGCCTCACAAAACAGATGGCTCGAGCTTTCCAAAGGTCCCGGGCGACGACGGACGGGGAGGACGGACGGGGAGGACGGACGGAGGGAGCTCCTCTAGGGGACCAGAGAGAAGACGCGGCAGGCGGTGTGGGCCGGGTCGCACGCCCGCCGTGGGGAGCATGGGTGTGACCGCGGCAGGCGCCCAGCGAGGTCTGGGAACTCGGGATCCCGCTGCGTCTCCCGGTTTTGATAACAGCTGTGGTCACAGAACACGATGCCCTTTGATCTGAGGAAATACGGCCCGAAGCATTTACGGGTCAACGAGCATCATTAAAAACTCGTTCTCAAGTCGTTCAGGAAAAGCTCCCGGGG
>NW_006488587.1:0-751 GCF_000325575.1 Pteropus alecto | reverse complement strand
ATTTTCAATCTCAGCTTCTGGAAAGCGTAGGCTTCGCTAGCATTCTCTTTGGGCTACCTCTCCATTCGTCCGTAACGACAGTTCAGGAGTAAAGTCCCCGAACACGTGGCATCCTGAACACAGGTGAGGGCTGGCTGCAGCCATGCCCAGGGGCAACAGCGAATGCCATGATAGAAACAGGTCGATTGGATTTGGGAAGCTCTGAGAAGTCCCGCCTCATCGCGTCTGTCTTCTCCACGACTTATTCAGACAGGTCATTAGAATGGACGGAAGTCGCTGGTGAGTACAGTCGGCGGTGCCGGTAGGATGACGAGGGAAGGGAAGCGAGAAGGCGTGTTCTCCTGGCCGTGGATTTAAGATAAACGATTCGATTCCCTTTCAAGTTTCGCCACCAACGTTCGGGTTCTCAGATACAGGCAGGGATGTGATCCTTACCGGGGCACAGCAAGAGAGGATGGGGAAGGGGGCCCGAGAAGCAGCTAGGGGGCCAAAGAGAGCTGTGCTTGCGGGGGAGTTCATAACCCTGGGTAAAATCGTTGACGGTGGTCCAGCGGAAGGGGAGGAAGGCTGCGGAGTCCACACCGAGGGCTCCCAGGAGGGAGATGGCTGTGTGCTTCAGGCATCGGCGGGACGGGGCTGGACGACCAGGGCAGGGGCTTGAGGTGAGGAGAGAGGGGAATTCTAGAAACGGACAGGAGGAGCGGCCCAGGGTTCCCCTGTTGTGACCAGAATAACCAGACCCAACTTGAGT
>NW_006488586.1:0-752 GCF_000325575.1 Pteropus alecto | reverse complement strand
GCCGGAGACTCCTGGGCTCTGTGGGTGGCGGGCCTCTCGGGGACCTTAATTGTCGGAGCCTTGTTAGTATCCTATCTGGCCATCAGGAAACGGAGATGAGTGGTTCAGAACAAATGTGTTAATAAAGCTGGATTGCACTACCAGACTGGGCCCAGCTTCTCATTTGAAAGGTAAAGAGAAAGAAATCAACCTATCTGGTGTTGGCATCTAATCTGTCCAGCTTGGGGGTTGGGGGGCAGTATCTTACCTGAGATTAGAATAAACACCAAACCCTCTTTCTAGTCCTTCTGTCTTCCAAATAGAACATTTCAGTAGAATTTCAACTCAAGTCGTATACATAAGACCTAAATATCTGACTTAGAGACGTCACAAGCTCAAGGGTGTAAAACAAAACTTCCACAAGATCGATCAGACTAAGAACTAGTCTAGAGCGAGTCACGAATCTAGGCCGTTTCCCAAACTCTGCATCGGGACCAAAGCGGGGACGAGGGAGACACGACCGGTCCCGCCCAAGGGTTCTGAGTAAGTGGGTCTGGGAAGAGGCTGAAGAACCTGTACTTCTAACCACCTCACAGGTGACACTGATCTCCCAGCTTTAGAGGTCAGACCTTGAGAACCGGTGTCTAGAACAATGGCTGAAGAGGTATCCGGTCTTGCACTGGTCAGCTGGAGGTGGCTTGATCAGAAGAGTTTTAATTTTGAGTCAGAACCAAGTAACGTCCTATTTAGTAGTTCTTGAGATGGTAGAAACA
>NW_006488585.1:0-752 GCF_000325575.1 Pteropus alecto | reverse complement strand
TATCGCACTGGGATCCATCACTGCAGATCACTTAATGCCACGCTATCCTCAGGGCCTCCTACTGCGTGACGTACGACGGGCATTCGAAACCTGTTCGATAAGCGACCGCTTCTATTACAGCCATTTCACACGATGCGGGGAGAACCCGACCCCCAACTTAAAGAGACGGTGCGTCACGGAGCATGCACGAGCTGGTGGTGCTGCCTCGTGCAACGGACAAGAACGACTTCAAAGGAAAATTAAACCGTGGGGTAAATTACTCAGACAAGAACTAATAGGATGGAGTCACTTAGCTTTGCGGTTTTTATATTTTCTGTATTTTAAACATGCAAATGAACTGTTTGTTCATTGGAGTCGATTCTGGTTCATCATGTTCAAGAAACGTGACCTTCGAACCACTGCTGGGAATCTAGACGCTCAGGAGTGTAATTTTTACAACAAAATTCCAGGAGAAACGGAGAAAGCGGGGAGGTTCAGCCTGCGCACGTGGCAGTCGCGTCTGCTCTATCTGTGGCGTGTGACATCGCGTACACCCGAACGCACGTTAAAATCGCAGTTCGCACACACGCGTGAGAAATACCAGCACGCACACGAAATGAAGCCACACCTGCACACAGCAGCATGTAGTGAGTAAATGCACGTGTGCAGTGAAGGCCAACAATCCATTTGCAAATTAACTAAAGACAAAACTTAATAGAGTATTTCTGTGGACACAGCAAGAAGCAAACACAAAAAAGGACCCATTTTTTTTT
>NW_006488584.1:0-752 GCF_000325575.1 Pteropus alecto | reverse complement strand
TAGCCTCCAGAACTGTGAGACAATAAATTTGTTATGTTAGCTATCCAGTTAAGGCAGCCTGAGCAAACAGAATGGGGTGAAACATTTCAGAGACTGTTGACCCAGCCTCTTGACTACACTGGAGGAGATAAGAAGGGCTTCAGCAAACACTTGTCATGGCCTTAAGGAATATCAAGAGAAGCCCCAGTCGATCCTTAAGGCATCCCTTCTGAAAAGCAACTGCAGTGCTAAAGCAGGTGAGGTGGCGGTGGGAATGGAGCTGAAAGGAGAAAAAATCCTTTGACTCCACCTGGAGAACTTGTGGACAAACAGATGATTCCTGTGTGAAGAAAGAGGCTTTGCCACTGAGTTAAATAACGGTAAATAAGGGCACCTCAATTCCGAAAGCAAATGAAGTGCTCAGAGTCATGATGGAAACACCAGGAGGGATGGAAAATGACAGGCATAAGGAGACTTCTGGGGCTGTGGGCCAGGTTAAGGAAGGTTCTTATGAGGTTGTCCACAATTTCTAGTAAATATACCTGGAGTTGATAGGGGAGAGTTTTTTTCAGGAATTCCTCACACCTTCCACTTTAAACTTTAGAGAATCTCGGGAAACCCCAAAGAAACACAGAGGTTGTGACTTTGTATTTTCTAGCCAAAAAATAAAAATGTGTGGCAGAGCCAAAGCAAGCTTGCTTTCAAGTTAAGTTTGGGACCACTAGGAGGTAAACAAAAACCAAAACTGAAGTGCCCCACTGCATGTCAGGGGA
>NW_006488583.1:0-752 GCF_000325575.1 Pteropus alecto | reverse complement strand
TTATCTGATTCTGTTAAAGTTTCACTCGGAACGTCGTGATACTTCCCCTGCTTCCTATTTCCCACGCTATTGCCTGAGCTCGACTTGTATTTTTAATTGTATTGTAATATCTGGGCTCTTAATTTATCTCCCAGATTTCAGCGTCTCTGTTTTTCCATCTCTCTTTTACATTGCTAACAGCGCTACCTTTCTCAAACGGATATTACGTTAGTGCCCTACTGAAACATCTTCTGTGCCTTCCACATCACCTATAACAGTGGTCTTAAAGGGTGGTCTTGGGACCAGCAGCATCTCCTGGAAACTTACTAGAAATGCAAATCCTTAGGCCTCGTTCCAAACCTATTGAATCAAAATCTCAAGAATTAGGGCCCAGAAGTCTGTTTTAACAAACCGTCCAGGTGTTTCTGATGCTCACTGGAGTTTGAGAACCTCTAGCCCACCTGATAGGGCTCTCGCACGTCAGGTGCCGTGGAAACCCTGACTTCCTTTTCTACCAGGTGCCCCTCCTGCCCTACCTACCCCACGTGCTTGCCCACCCTCCAATTTCATCAATTCTGCAGCACGTATTTCTGTTCTAAGTGCCATAAGATAGCAAGACAGTTCAGCTCCTACGAGGTCCACAGGCGCCGGGCTGGGGTGCTCCAGCGGCCCACCTGGAGTGAAGTGTGTACCTTGTGATTTTAGGCCATTGCATCTCCTTTCTGGTAAACTCGGATGTCTTTTGTGGCTCATTTTCAAATGTTCCTTTTTCT
>NW_006488582.1:0-752 GCF_000325575.1 Pteropus alecto | reverse complement strand
TCAAAAATGAAAATGAGCCCAATGACTTCATCCTTGCCTTAGGGCACCATACTCATACTCAGTATGATTCAAACCACCCTCTCTCTGGGATAGTCTAATAACTCAGTCAGGGGCAAGAATCAGTGAAAGCCAAAGTACGATGAATATGTTCATGTTCTGAGAAGCCATTTATTGCTCTCATATCTTAACAAAAATGAAGCATGAGACAATCACAAGATACCAATGTCAAATCATCAGTAACTCAGTCATGCAATGATCTTTTTCAACTTCATATGCCCAACAATGGGCAAGGCCTAGCAGTAAGCTAAGGAGAAGTAAACAGGCTTGTGGTACAACTGGGGAGATGAACAAAATACTACATGAAGAGAAGAAGAACAAATAGGTGATGTATGCCAACAGCTAAATTAATGATATAGGAAGGAAATATGAGACCAAGATAGAAAGAATTTGAACATGAAAGATTCTGTAGGCTGAGGTGATTAGAAAAAGCTTTAAAGAAAGGTAATGCTTGACCTGAACTTTGACAAGAAAGAAATATGCAGAAAGGAAGAGAGAAGACACACACCAAAGGATACTATAGAGATCAATATGTGGCTACAATGCTGTTTAGAGAGTGGAGTGAGAATATTAAGTTAGATGTTGACAGATTTAATGATCTGAAATTCCATGATGTTTGGAGTTTATCTTTTAGGAGTGGAGTTTCCAGAAGGTTTGGAGCAAAATGATGACATGAGAAAAGAGAAGCAAGATCC
>NW_006488581.1:0-752 GCF_000325575.1 Pteropus alecto | reverse complement strand
CCAGTCCCTGGTGCCAAACAGGTTGAGGACCACTGATTTAACAGACATTACTGAATAATTATCACACTGGCCTTAGGAAACTCGATGGAAATAAAAGGTGCCTCTGTAGTGTCCCTTTATTCTTCTATGAACGTGGAGTTTATACACTACGGCCAGCACTGGGCAGGACTCTGGGGATTCGGAGATGGGTAGTGAGACAGATGAAAAAGAAGACAAATGTTCACAATGCTCTGTTTTAAGTACAGCAACACAGATGAGCACGAGTGCGATATGACCAATAAATAACATGAGAGGCAGCACCTCAGTCTGCCTGTCATGAGGCCCACGGGTGTCAAAGATAGCCCTCGGGGTGGCAGATACTGCACCTGAGTGTTTAATGAAGTGGTAGGTTGCTTTCGCGAACATTTACAGAGTATCTTCTCAATCCAGGCACCAGTAGTTCATTTGTTTTTATTGTTGATTAGTGCTCCACTGTGTAAATATGCCACAATTGGTTTGTCCATTCTGCTGAAGGACATTTGCATTATTTCTAGTTAGGGTTGCCTGGATTGTTTCTAGTTTGGGACTATGATGAATAAAAGCAGTTATGAATGTTCTTGAATTCTTAAATAAGTCTTTTTCTTACACTTTCATTTCTAAGAGTAGATTTGCTGGCTGGTGTAGTATGGATGTTAAATTCATTAAAAACTGCCCTACTCTGTCCAAGTGATTGTAACTTATTCACTTTTATCAGCAATATGTGAGAGCTCCAA
>NW_006488580.1:0-752 GCF_000325575.1 Pteropus alecto | reverse complement strand
CAGAGGCATATTTTTCTGAGGATCGACAAGTGCCAATGTCCTGGTTGGGGCAGAGATCATCCAAGGGAAAAATGTTTGCATCCAGGCCCCCACGCTTACTGGCTCTGTGACCTTGCGAAAGCTACTATGCCTACAGGACTTGGTTTTCTCCCCTGTTAAGTAGGGGTATTGTATCACCTGCCTTGCAGCGGGGCGGTGAGGAACAATGAACTAAAGCACATGAGACACTGCGTACACAGGGCGGGGCCTATCGACAGGGGGCATTGTGGGGTTCTCAGGAGCAGCATGCATTGTGCACATCTTGGGGACCATGTAGTGGCCCATGCCGAACCTGGCTATGGCCCTTTTTCTCTCATCCGAGGATTCAGAAAGGTGGCCTACATGGGCTCTAAGCTCAGCCTGGGGTGTGTCTGTGGTGCCAGAAGCTTGAAGGCAGCATGAAGGCAGGGGGTAGGCACCCAAGGGAAGGATTTTGGGGAGTTTGGGCAGAACCCTGTGTTTGCCGAGGCTGTCAGATATGCCCTCCTCACGCCAGCGCTATTCTGGTGCAATCTGTTGTAAACCACAAGGATGGGACTGAGCAGCTTTGCTTCTCCATGCTCTGGCCAGGGTGTCTTCGCTGAGGGGTTAGCTGTCTGGGCCTGCACCTCTCGGACGGCTTCCCAAGGCCTCCGGGAATCATGCTTGCAGGACAGAGACCCTCTGATCTGTCTTCCTAAATATAAGCTTACTTAGGACCCTGTCTACCTCAC
>NW_006488579.1:0-752 GCF_000325575.1 Pteropus alecto | reverse complement strand
CATCTCGATCCCACGTCCACTGGCCTTCGGTCTCACGGCTCAGCTCAGCCCAGCCGTGCTGGCCTCGATGCTGGGCGGGTCCGGCCTCGGGGCCTTTGGATGCGCCATGGCCTGATTCCTCACATGGCAGACCCCTCTCTTCACCCAGGTCTCAGCTCAGGTCTCTCAGAGGCCCTTTGACTTCCAGTTTCCAGTTTGGGATGTAGGACCTAGGACACTTCATCCCCATCTATTCTCACGAGAAAAAAAAAAAATCTTTACAAACTGAATATCGACAACTCTCCTTAGATCCATCAGAGAACCGAGGTTACAGGGATGACCGCTGCCCCCCAAAACCGGAGAAACAGAAAGGCGAATACAGACAATAAATACCTCCTAGAGCGGGAACTTCCATGAGAACTGGGCTGGGGCAGGAAGGTCTGAACTGTAATTGACGAACTGCCAAAGGCTCGGTGCAGCCTCAACTCTGAGCGACCCAGTCATGGGGACCCTCACTCTTCAGGGGCTCCTCCAGACTCTCACGGCAGAGATCAAACGCCCTTCATGCGTCTAGCAGGGGGAGCGGGGAAGCCGCCACTTGGGAAGACACCGGAGCATCTGTCATCCTTAATAAGACCTTCCCTGGGGATAAACTGTTTACCAGAGCCTAATCGCCTGCGGTTTTATCAGAGACAAACCTACCTCGGGAACGGGAACACTCAGCTCTAGCCACCCTGTCACGCTCACGAGGGGAAGACTGAGGAGCACCGGTG
>NW_006488578.1:0-752 GCF_000325575.1 Pteropus alecto | reverse complement strand
TTCCTGGGACTCTGCTTGCAGCAGCCGAAGGAGTTGGTGTGTTTCGACTGAGCCTTTACCTGCACCATCTCACTGAGTTGATCACTACGAGTGCCCACGGTCCACTGCCCACTCCGGGCTCGTGCCTTGCGGTCTGCTCTCCAAGCAAAACCAGAGTCAACGTCCACGTGCTGATCCGAGGCTGTTGGTCCCCTTCTCAGAAAACCTCAGGGACTTTGTTATGTTAGGAAGCTCGGACAGTGACGGCTCTCGGAACATCCCGTGTCCCCGAGGTGTCCCTGTGGCCTTTCCTTCACGACGTCAAGAGTGTCCCACGGGGAGCTGGGGATAAAGAGGTTATCCCCGGGAATGACAAATATCGCGTGCAGGGGTCCACGCCCCAGTTTCGGATGCCAGGCGGCATTGCCAGCTGATCACAGAGCTCTGCGGCTTCAGAATCTCTCCAGAGCTGCCCCCCCGGGCGCTGTGGTAGCTGCCACATGTGGCTTTGGGGCATTTTTAGTGTAGCTAATGCCACTAGAAACTGAAGTTTTCATTTTTCAATTAATTTAAATGTAACGACCGATCACTCAGTTACCTGAAAGCTTTTACGTTTGGAACCTGGGAATGTGAATCTACTTCTTCAACTACAGATTCTATGAAATCTAAAATGAACATCGAGTATCTCTGATGAAAACATAACATCTGAATGGAGACGTAAGTGAAATATACACATGGGATTGTGAGGACTTGGTAAGAAAAATATAAAGAAT
>NW_006488577.1:0-752 GCF_000325575.1 Pteropus alecto | reverse complement strand
TGGAGAAGCACTTGTCCTGGGATTGCAGGAAGAAGCTGACCTTGGCTTGCAGTGGCCAGTGGAGAATTAAGACCAGAGATGGCTGGAGGGTCAGGGTGTCATGGACCCCCTAATTCCCCAAAGGCTCTTTGTCAAATGGGCCGTGTCCATTTGGGGCCCCAACTCAGCAGGGCGCGAAGTCAAGGCCCCCGGTGCGAAGATGCAGCCTGGAAGGGGTCAGGGGAAGGTGGGCGCAGAAAGGTGCTGAGCCGGGCGCCTGGCCAAGGATGCCGTCGGGCACACACAGACGAGTGGACGGCCAGGACATGGCCGAGGGAGCCACTGCCACGTTCGGGTAGAAGCAGAAGGTGCTAGGTGTCACGGAGAGACACAGAGAGGACTATCAGAGCTGGCCGGGGTGGGGGAGGGAGCGTTAGTCCAGCGTTGGACATCTGGGGCCAGCAGGTGGGCATTTGAGTGGGGCTGGGAGGGCTGGCGGTGACGGAATTTGGATGAGGCAGTGGCCCACCAGCTGGAGGGCATCACACCTGGCCCACTGTGGCCCCTGTGAAGGCCGGGCCGATGGGGGACTATCGCCTCCCCGGAGAAGCCTGAAGCCCAGGCCCCCTGGGCACAGCTGGGAGGTGCCAGGCCAATGCCTGTGATTGACACTCCTAATAAGGAGGCACCTGGGCCCGGCTGTCCACAGGAGGCCTGACGGGCCATAGGGCAATGCCGACGGGAGGCTCTGCCACTCAGCAGATTCTTAGCCC
>NW_006488576.1:0-751 GCF_000325575.1 Pteropus alecto | reverse complement strand
TGGCGGGGGGGAGGTCAGCGGGGGAGGGACGGTCAGCTGTCGCTTTTGCTGCCACCTGGGCTCTCCAGAAGAGGCAGGCTCAGCTAGCTTTTCTGGATCCTGTGCGGAGGGCAGAGGGAGAAGGCCTGGTTTCTCGCCCTCAGTGAGCGTGCGGTTTCATCGTGGAGTCCTTAGGTGAGCGACATGACCTGACTCAGGAGAGAAATCCTCCCGCGGGATTCAGCTTGGGGGCGCAGCAGAGCTGGGAGTGTCCTGGTCACAGTTCTCTGCCAGAAACCCTTTGGCTACCTTAGAGGAGGGCCCGAGCCTCCTCTGCTCTCCGTCAGCACGGGAGCCCCTGCCCGCCTCTCCAGCCTCGGCGCCCACCGCTGCCTGCACCACAGCCTGCGCCGCGTCCCCTCCTCGAGCTGGCCATCCGTGTTTCTGTCCCAGGGCCTTCGCACGTGCCGTGCTGCTGTGTGGAATGCCCTTCCCTCTGTTCGTGGGTGGCTCCTTAGCCATCATTGGGAACTAAGCTCAAATCTCATGTCTGACCTGCCCATTCAGAGCCCTCCCTACTCCCCCAGTTCCTCCAGTGCTTAATCTCTCTGAAATTGTTTAGCTCATTTCCTGTTTATCGAAGACCAGGTCCTTCCCTTTTGTTTACTGATATCATGTCCACTGCCTGACACGTCATAAATGCTCAGATGTTTGTTCCCCAGTCGAATAAATGGCTATGTGAACAGCTTCTCCCTCAGGGTCTGCCAGTGAC
>NW_006488575.1:0-752 GCF_000325575.1 Pteropus alecto | reverse complement strand
GCCCAAGATCAGGTTGCCAGCATGTTTGGGTTCTTGGTAAAGCCCTCTTCCTGGTTCACAAATGCTGTATTCTCATTTTATCTTCACATGGTGTAGAAAGAGAAGGCTAGCTATCTTCCTCTTCTTATAAGAACACTAATGCCATCATGGGGGCTGCCCCCTCATAACCTAATTATCTCTTCAAGGCCCCTCTGCCAAATACCATCATATCAGGGCTTTAATAAATGAACTGGGGAGGCGGGGGCGCGGGGACACAAACATTAGGTCCATAGCAGTGGATTAAAAATTTACACACACATACACATACAAACTATTTCATAAAAGATAAATAAATAAAACCATATTAATATTTTTTAATTTTGCATGTAAAAATATACCATGAAACTTTGACAGTATGTGCCACTTACTGAGAGAAAATATTATAAATGTCTATAACTAAAAAGAATTAACATTTAGAATATATGCCACCACAGGCAAATGTAATATGGTCCAAAGGAATGAAGCAACCAAAATATGTGCGAATCACTCAGGGAAGAAAGTGTAACACCATTAAAAGCACAAAAGAAAAAGATCACTTTATGGCTTATATGGAGCATGCTCACCAAAGTAGTACATAAATTTGATGTAATTCCAATGATAATTCCAACCGGATACTTTGAGAATTTGAACAACTAATTTTTAAAATGCATTTGAAGAGGAAAAGAACTCAACAATGACAGTTTTGTAATTGAAGAAGAGAGATAACAAGACAT
>NW_006488574.1:0-751 GCF_000325575.1 Pteropus alecto | reverse complement strand
CCTGGGTTCAAGTGTGACTATCCTGGCAAAGTCCCCATGACCTTGACGCGCGTCAGGTGAAGTGGGGCTGAGGCTCGGTGCAATCCCGGCCTCAAGGAATTTACACTTTCCGACCTAGAGAGACGCCCGTAAAGAGCCTCGTGCGAGGACGTCCATCATTCCAATGAGATACTGGAAAACACCGAAAGTTCTCTTGATTGGATCGTAGCTAAATGAAATATGGTACATCCATTCAGTACAAGCCTACCCAGTAGTTCCGAAGAACAAGGTAGATTTTTATGTGAGCATGTGGAATTATTTCAAAGACATCCTATGGCGTGAAATAAGCAGGCTGGAAAATGTAACTGAGCTATGAAACAGTCCCTACCACAGAGGGCATTGTAAGCATTAAACGAATCATACAGGTAAAGCAGTCTGAAAAGTGCCTCACCCACAGAAAATGCCACATACACGTTTGGCATAATTACTGCTATTATTACTATTTTGAATTCCATAGGCTCAAACTCTGCCTGGCATAGTGATGGTCAAATTGAACTGAGTTCATTTTCGAGAGAGGCTTCTGGATGGTCACCTCGGCAGATGAGGCATTTTAGAAGCACAGCAGGAAACTGCATTCTTTGGCCCAAACTCCAGGCACTTGTCAGGGATGCTGTGCATTCAAGCATCTCAGGGAACCAGGCAGAAGAGGACCGGGGTAGAGTCATGCAGGTTCACATGTCCTAGAAGGAGCAGCTGGAGTTCAACCACCCCC
>NW_006488573.1:0-751 GCF_000325575.1 Pteropus alecto | reverse complement strand
GAGTTCGCTGAGGCTTTGTTAGATGGGTAGGTGGGTGGAGGGGGCCCAGTGGGGCCACTGGACAGGGTCACTAGCCCTCCACAGATACCACAGAGCCCCCAGGGCCCCTGAAACACCCTAGCTCTCAGGACTCACCCTCGTGTTCCTTTGGCTTCTCTTGGCCTTGATTTCTGTCTGCAAAGGCCACAGCAACAATGATGCCTTGGTCTGTTTAGGCTGCTGTGACAAAGTACCACAGACCGAGTGGCTCATAGACATCAGAAATTTATTTCTCATAGTTCTGGAGGCCGCAAGTTCAAGATCAGGGCCAGCAAGGTCAGGTTCTGGTAAGGACCCTTTCTCGCTGCAGATGGCTGCCTTCTCACAGTGCCCTCACATGGCAGAAGGGAGCTCTCTGGGGTCCCTTTATAAGGACACTAATCTCACTCATGAGGGCTCCACCCTCATCACCTAATCACCTCCCAGAGGCCCCATCTCCTAACACCATCACATTGGGGCTTAGGTTTCAACATACAAATGTGGAGGGACACAAACATTCAGTTCATAACAAATTACAAGTGACAGAAACTCAATTCAAGCTGCGTAAGGGAAAAATGTACTTGTGGACAAACAAAAGAGTGCAGGGTGGTCTCAGCTTCAGGCTCTTCGCCCTGCCTTTCTCTCTATCTCTCAGCTCTGCTTTCCTCTCTATTACCTCTTTCTCAAGCCAGGTGGTGCCCCAGGAGCTCCAGGCTTAGCCCCATCAGGAGAA
>NW_006488572.1:0-751 GCF_000325575.1 Pteropus alecto | reverse complement strand
AAATTTTTATCTAAGTCTTCGACCATAGCTGCCTGTTGTAGAAGCTTCTCAGACACTATTCCCTAAAATGAAAGCCCACACACAGAAAATAAAGATCCCTTATCTTTACATACTTTCCATATTTTTGTTAATAGCTCTGATCTTAAAATATGCAATAAATTTGGTTTACACGGCTGCTTATCTCACTAAACTGGGCCTCAGTACCTCATATACTACTGTAGCTAATCATAATAATCATATTAGTTAATGAATACATGATCATCACCAGATATTAAATAACAAATCTAACAAATTTAAAGATAATAAATTTCTTCACATCCTGTTCAATGCTTTCAATGCAGACTGTGGTGATTAGAGTCAGAGAGTAAATTTTAAACTTAACTGGAATAACGGAGGCCACTTTTTTTAAAAAAAAGAAGGGAGAAGTTATTTTGTGCTTTAATTTAATGTTATTAAATTACAAAACAAGCCAGCAGGCATAAAGAAACACAGAGGAAGTTTTAGGATTCTCATTAGCTCTGCCATGCTCATTAGTCTTTGAATTAGGACTTTGCTCCTGTCTTTTTTTAAACAAAGATTTAGCCCTAGTTTATAGAAGTGAAGAGGAAGAAGAATATAGTGAGAACTGATAGGGGAGATTGCAGTACTAAGAACCTTGGTTTAGAGTGGTGATAAACATAAGTCAAAGAGTCCAACAATCTCGCAATTGATTTTTATGCCATGAACAGATGGTGAACCACATAAAAAAAAA
>NW_006488571.1:0-751 GCF_000325575.1 Pteropus alecto | reverse complement strand
AGCACTGAACCAGAGGGACCAGATAGTTGATGGCATGAGCCGGTGGTTTGCTCTGTCACCAAAATTCCAATTCTATAGTTTTATAAGAGAGGTAAGACAGAAATTCCCATAGAGAAGTGGGTGAGAAACTTCCTCATGGCAGTTGCCTGGAAGAGACAGAGCTGCCCACAACTTAGAGAGGTAGATGAGAAATAACCTTGGCATAGCTTCTCACAAGACTGCCTATCTTGACATGTTCTTTGGAGAATCAAAGGTGTCCACCAAGTCTTCGATGAGGCTGCAGTTGAACTTTGACTGTTTGGCCTATATATAAACATACAAGGTCACCGTCATGCCAGGACACATCCATTTACATATGCATGAACTATCTTTTCTCATTTTTCTGTGAATTTGACAATATCTTTACAATATTATTTTTTGATAGAAATCTTGTCTGTGTTCTAGGTTATTGTATCTACACTGTCATCATCACCACTACAGCTGTCATCATCATCATTATTATCATTACAAAACCTATCATATGTTCACTACCTTCCGGAAACACATATCAACACCATTTAATCATCACAATAGCCCTAAATAGTTGGTATTTTTAATATTCCTAATCTACATAGATGAGAGATGTTCAGTAAGTTCATGAAGCTTGAATGTCAATATGTGGTCTTTTCAGAAAAATAGTTTTATCAGACTCCTCAACTTTTATGAAGTATCAGCCTTATCTCCAGATGAACTGACTTTAAAGCTTGTAGCT
>NW_006488570.1:0-751 GCF_000325575.1 Pteropus alecto | reverse complement strand
CAGGACTTCTCAGAGTCTTTAATACACTAACGTGCATTTTAAGGAGACCCCCCAAGAACATCACAGTTGCTGCTGCTATAGATGAAAACCCCCAAGTTCTTCTTGGGGCTAAGGAACAGGAGTTGGGGACATCTGTCTGGGGAACCCTGAGGTCTCCAATGGCAACATATAGTTCACCGAAGCATGCCCACCCTGCCCTGGACACAGTCCTTTCTAAAGCCCTTCTGAGTGTCTCTCCTGCCTCGCCCGTCTAACCTTATATTCTGCTGTGCCGCCACCCTCTACGCAAACCTGCTTTAATCTGGGCAGACTCCTGCAATCCTAATGTCACAGACCCCCAGGCTCTGCGCCCTCCTCCCACTTCTCTGTCTCTCCAACACCCCTCACCCCCATCCTTCAAGCTCCCGCCTCTTCTCCAAGCTTCCAACCACCTCAGCCCTCTCTCTAGCCTCTGAATTCCTTTGAGGCAATGTCAACACCATTTCTACGAGTACATCACAGACCCCTTTTCAGGCTTAACTAGTTGCTAGGGGTAAATCCTACCCCTCAGTGAGACTGTGTGACCTTGAAACTCTTGATAGTGCTTCTTCCACTTTAAGTCATGGCGGGCCAGCCGACATCCATGGAGGAACCTTCTATTTGCTGGCCACATTTGCAAAAAGCATTCCCCTAACTACCCTGTGAGGTCAGTGGGTTTGGCCCTTTTTAAAGATAAGGAAACCGGGGCTGAAAGTAGCCCACTGTCTTATCC
>NW_006488569.1:0-751 GCF_000325575.1 Pteropus alecto | reverse complement strand
CAGAATTCCACAAAGCTGAACTCCAGAGGATTAAACTGTTCATGATCTTTAGTTGCTAATATGGTCAATGTCATGTCTCCGATCTCTTTTTGGTTCAGTTAGCTTCATAACATTTGAATGGCAGCATGGTTTTGGGAGAAAAGTTTTGTAGCCAGACAGCCTGGATTGAAATACTGTCTTTGTCACTTACTAGCTGTGTGACCTCAGGGAAATTAACTACTTAACATTTCTTTACTTAATTTCTTCATGTACAAAATGGATTAACGATATTATCTACCTCTTAGTGTTGTTAGTAAAGTAATATTTATAAAGGGCTTAGGATGAAATCTGGCACATATTAAGGAATTAAATGTTTGTTAAATAAAAGCAAACTTGACTATTGGGTCCATTATGTCCCTAGTTAGTGATCTTGTATATTGGTAAAAAGAGGAATTTGGAGAAAAATGTAGGCAACAAATATATATTACCAATATATGGCAGTCACCCATACCTTCTAGGACCAAATCTGCTTGAAAGGGTAGGATGGCGTTATGAACATCAAGACAGGCTCATGCTGAAGAGCACTGCTCTAAGAGTCACAGCATAGACTGGAGAATGTAATAGGTGAGAAGAAATTCTGCAAAGGTAAAAATGAAATGGCCAAGATTTAAATGAAATCTGGTGTGATTTTGATGGAAAAGAAAAGCTTCTTGAAAAATGCCTCATTTCATATCTCTTATCACCTTTTCAATCGAAACCTAAAGTGGATTTT
>NW_006488568.1:0-751 GCF_000325575.1 Pteropus alecto | reverse complement strand
TACAATTTTATAAGAATTAAAATGATTTATATACAGTTACCTCCTCTTTGGAAAAATAAAGCAAATAGACTTTGTCTTTCAATATTTACAAGGATACGGAAAAATTTTCTAAACTATTTGCAAAAAGATTGTGATAACAGCAAAGTCAAATTGGTTTGCACAGTGTACATCATTTATGTGCAGAATTTGTTAACAAATTACTATTTTTTAATAGAACACATTGTTTATTGTTCTATGAATTTATCCTTTGGGGATTCATATTTAATAATATCCTGGTTATAAAAGTCTGCTACTTTGAAATTGTTCCTTTTTGTTGGCTAAATAATTACAATGATAATGTCGATTATTTAAAAAGTAGTCTTGGTATTAAGGTTATAATTGCCTTGATTCCCAAGGCAGAAGTATGTCTAAACTGGCTTATGTAAAATTCCAGCTAAGTAAACTAGCCTACAAATCTTGTAAATGGTGGTTTACTTGGTTGAAAATATATCTACAAACTGAGTTTTCTTTGTACCCAATTTGGGGGTAGTAGTGCAGTGAGAGCCTGTATATTTCTAATATTACCGTATCTGGTTGATTTTTACCTGTGCTAAATTCTATCAGTGTCCAAAAAAAAGGAAGAATCTACTTAATCCCCAAAAATCAAGACTAAAATTTCAGGGTCATAAGGCAGGAAACTTCTCTTCCTCATTGGAAGGTCCAACATTTATGAATTTATTGGGGAGTGACATTGGTTAATTATATGGGTTTC
>NW_006488567.1:0-751 GCF_000325575.1 Pteropus alecto | reverse complement strand
TCTTTGTTCTATTTACCATATTTCTAAATTATATACTGATTTGTTGATTTTTCCACATTGGACATTATACTGATTTCACAGTATAGAAGATAAAGACTTAATTTTTATATACCATTATAGAAGAGTGTTTTAAAACATGGCCACAGCAAATGCTCTCATCTCTCTATGCACACCCCTTTGTAGCTCCTTCTATTAAGAGGTAGTGTCTATTTTCCTACCCTATGAATCTGGGCTGGTCATATGACTTTCTTTGACCAACGGTTGTGCTAACAATGACATTGTGGGACTTACAGAGCTAGGCCTCAAGAAGCCTGTGCCTTTGCTTTCATTCTCTCAGAATACTGCCCTGGGTGTCTAATGTATACAAGCCCTATCTAATCTATTGGAGAGCGATAGGCCATGTGAAACACAGACAAGGTCTCTAGCTGAGACCCCTAGACCTAGTAATAGCAGACAGCCAGTATCAGTTCCCAAACATGAATGTGAAGCCATCCTAGATAGCCTGTCTTAGTCGAAGTGACAGCAATCATGTGAGTGAAAAACTGCCCATTTGAGCCCATTTCAAATTACTAATCTACAGATTTATTAGCAAATAAAATTACATTTGTTTTAACTCACTAAGTTCTGGAGTGGTTTACTACATAGAAATAGATATCTGATATAATCATCCATCACTCCTGCATCTTTTCAATATAATTTTATCATAATTTATCAAACACCATCACATATGTTATCTTCATAATTAATGTTA
>NW_006488566.1:0-750 GCF_000325575.1 Pteropus alecto | reverse complement strand
TATGTCACTTTGGCCTGCCCAATAGCCATTGGACTAATTCAGTGGCAGTTAGTCCAAACAATAAATGTCAAGGCCTCTGCTCTGCCCTTGGGAACACAGAGATGTCATAGCATGGTCTCACCTTCTATCATTTTAGGGACTAGGTGGGGAGAGAGGAGGGCAGCCTTAGGCTATTAGTCCTGGCTCAGGCTCCACAGTACCTAGGCCTCCAATCCCCCAGACTTCCTTACTCCTCATCATGGAGCATGAGGGAAATCCACCCATTTCTACCTTTGATGAGGATGTTCTTGGTGATTCTACCACGGTAATGGAGGAAGCCCAGACTGGGTAGATGAAGAGGGAGTTTCCTCAGCAGTCCCTGCGGCTGCTCCACATGGAGCCATCACAGTGGTTCTTCCATCCTTCAGGGTAGCTGTCCTCAACTGCGGTGCCCAGGGCCGGCAGCTGGGCTGTCCCCTCATGGTCCTGTCCTCCTCATCCTTGTGCCTCTGCTCTCTGGGGCCACTGCAAGGCCCTGGGACTAGGCTGCACTGCTCTCTCGTAGCATGCCACCAGAAGGTAGCTCCCAGCAGGGCCCCATCAAACCCCATGGCGGCAGCTGGGCTAATTTTCACCTTCTGTCTCTGTGCAGAAGTTCCCACAAGCACCAAACACGATTCACTAGCTCACTCCTCTGTTGGCCTCAACGATTTGCTCCTCCAATGCTCACTGCTTAATTCATGTCAGAACTAAGCTAGAAACTTCTCCCTC
>NW_006488565.1:0-751 GCF_000325575.1 Pteropus alecto | reverse complement strand
TTTTTTTTCATTTTGGAAACATCATGTTCTAGGTGAACCACCAGAGGCCCAGGTAATTATAATAATTAGTAATGTATGATAGGAATAATAAGCCAACAGTTACCAGGCACTTATGTGCTAGATGCTGTGCTATACTCCCATTATGCATTATCTCATTTAATTCTGCCTACAACCCTGTGAGGTGGGTATCCATCTCATTGTTTCCTTCGTAGTCCAGATGAAGAAACTGAGGCTCAGAGTGTTTAAAGGACTTCTCCAAAGTTGCAGAACCTCAAACCTCATGGACTGTGGTGGGAGAGAGATATGAAGCTGATTTATATATAAGGTGGACGTTTCGTGATTGCCAGGGGCCCCAGCTCCATCTTCAAAAATTTCCCCGCCCTGTCCTGGGACTTATCGTAGAGACATCAGAGAGGGATGACAGAAGAGAACCAGAGAAGTTGAGCTGGGGTGGAAGGCATCCTCGAGTGAACTCCTGCCTTTAGCGAATGTGGCTGGGGAGCACTGGAGGCAATAGCTCAGGCTTTGGCAGCTACAGACCCAGGTTCAAATCCCAACTCCACCAGTTAGGAGGTTTGTGACTTGGGTCAGTTACATCACCTCTCTGCACTTCAATTTCCTCATCTATAAGATTGGAATAACAATAGCGTCAGATACTGTTGGTGTCCTACTCATAGCTCCTTGCCACCTCCTACCCCAAGCCAACTAGAGTCTAAGTTGGTACCTCCCAGTAGGCTGATGCTCAGTCTCT
>NW_006488564.1:0-751 GCF_000325575.1 Pteropus alecto | reverse complement strand
GTATGTTCATACAAGGCAGTGGCAGCAGGGAAAGTGGTTAAGGAGACTTTGAGATGGGTAGACCAAAAGAATACAAAGTGGACTTATCCCTGAGTACTTGTGATATTCAACCACTTGGGGAATACACAAAATACCACAAGGAGGGTAGATCCCTAGTGACAGGTAAGGATCAGGTGCTGGTGAAATTCAAATATTAATATTAATGTGGTCTCTTACATTTTTACAAGGTGGTAAAGCCTGGAGCCTTCAGGATTGTGTCAGAGCCATAGTTCTCTAAACCTGAGAACTCAGTCAGATCAGTTGTCAATTTGGACATCTGTCAGTCATGAATGACACAGAGATTGCCTCAGTGTAACTGTCTGGCTCATTGATGCTAATTGATGCCAAAGAAAACAAGAAATTACACAAGTAAATGCTGCTACTTATTACATTCAGCAAAACAATCCATCATTTTTCTGCTTAAACACAGTTTTAAGGTCCTCATTTACACATTTGCTTAATTTGATCCAAGAAACACGTAGTGAGCACCTACCATGTGTTAGTCCCTATGCCAGATGCATTAGATACAGGATGAATCTGACATGGGCTCAGCTCTAAAAGATTAATAAAGTAGAAGAGACAAGATTAAAGGGAACCCAATAAGTAGCACCTTCTTCTCCACCAGAATTCAGAACAAATTGAGAGATAAGATTTTAAAAAATCAAAAATAGTAATGCCCTTTGGAGACACACACACACACACACACACACAC
>NW_006488563.1:0-751 GCF_000325575.1 Pteropus alecto | reverse complement strand
ATTGTGGTGGCTGAGACTCGAGAGCGTCCTCGCACGTGGGGAGCACACTGCGGCAGTAAGGATGCTGAGCCATCGCGTCTGCAGCTCCTTCCCCGCAGAGCCACCGTCCCTGGACCGGGATAGACGCTCTCTGCCATTCTGTGACCTTCACATTCCCTTCGGCCTCCGTCTGATTATCACGATCAGCCCGTTTCCCAGCGTCAACGATGATGCTCATTGGAGAGCCGGGGATTCAATTTGACTTTCCAGACATCCAAGACTGTTTGTGGCAGGTGCTAACATGGAACTAGATGAGAAAGGAAAATGAAAACACTTGGAATACAGACGTAATCCCCCAGAACGAAATCACCCAGGTCTCTCCCTTTACAGAATGTTCCTTGCCTGAAATCGGCGTTTTCTCCTCAGCCACAGGTCTGAATCACAATGAGTCTTCCTGCCTTAAAGGAAAGTAACCTTTGTGTGGTGTGACCTCGCAAACGCAGGTTATGGTTCTACATGTCTCCATCAGAAGAGAATTCCCACCACCTCCCAGACGGCACGCTGTTGGAGAGAGCCGAGACCCCGAGCCCCAAGCCCAGCTCACCCATTACTCAGCTGGGAGACCTGAGACACACGACTTCCTCTGGCCAAGGTCATCCCCTTTCCCAGAAGGCAAGGATAATACGATGGCCCTCCAAAGATTAGCTGTGGGTCTCAAATGCAGCAACACAGGTAGGGTGCCTGGCACATATGAACCACTCAGTAAACAATG
>NW_006488562.1:0-749 GCF_000325575.1 Pteropus alecto | reverse complement strand
GAGGGGGCGCTGACCCAGCTCACGCAGAGACCGAATCCTCGGTGTGACGTTCACGTCGGCACAGCTGTAATTAAAACGCGTTTGGGAAGCACTTATTTGTGTCTAATTAGACCTTGTCGGGTTTCTATGGCGACCCCTCAGTCACAGCGCAGCTCGCCGTGCACACCGTCCCCTGCGGGCTGTGGACATGGACGGAGGGAAGGCGGAGGACGGGGCAGGCCGGGGCGGCTGCTCTGTTCCTGCAGTTCGGGGGTCACCTAAGAAACTTCCAGGGTGAGGGACAGCAGCCGAAGTCAGTTCCCCAAAAGGTCACCCAAGCCCGTCACGCACCTCCCCGCCATCACCCGCTGAGTGTCTCTCCTGGAGTCACTGCTGCCCCACTCGAGGGAGTTGCCTGGGACACACGAGCCTCCAGGATGATGCTGAGGGGACACACTCCGCTCCTCACAGTGACACTGCAGCCCCTGGAAAGGCCCACCCAGGGGGTCGACCGGGAGCAGAGCCTTCCCGGCACGCACACAGGTACACAGGTGCACACACTCGCATACACGTGCATGTGCACAAACGGGTGCACATCTGCATACGTGTGCGCAGACTCAAATACGCATGTATGTGCACACGGGTACCCATATGCATACACGCACACACGTACACATGCGAGGTATATGTGTGTGCATAAGCACATGTGTATGTGTGTGCACATGCACACGTTGCACATAAACAGGCATGTGTGCACACGGGCACACACG
>NW_006488561.1:0-750 GCF_000325575.1 Pteropus alecto | reverse complement strand
CCCTAAGAGCCTTCTGCAGTCACAACAGGATGCAACCCACAGCAGCCTGGCACCCGCCAGCCTTCTGATGAGCCTGTCTACACCAGTGCCAAGGCCCAAGGTGAGCCCTGGAGCATCCACCATCTGCTTCAGCTGGGCTGGCTAGAGGCAGCTTCATCAGCTCAGGGGCATCCCTGGCTAACAATCGTGTTAATTTTTCATTTGTTTGTTTGATTTTCTGCAGTGCACGAGGAACGTTGGAAGAACATCTGGAGCCGCCCCAGGCTGAGGCACGCAGAGGAGCAGTGGCAGCAGGGCCAGCGCGAAATGCAGGCCTCTCATAGCATGCACGTCCACAGACCCACAAACATACGTGGGCTGTGTACACACATGCGTATCTGCATGTAATACACATGTGTGTCCATGCACAGATACAAACATGCACCTGCATGTGGACTGCCTTTGTGCACCATGTGTTCGTGTGCGTGCACGCACACGTGTGAACCTACATACATGTGTGTATGCCCACAGACATGTACCCACAAACACACACACTGAGACACACAGACTTGCACACACACACAATCTTGGCCACATCACCAGGACTGGCCTAAGGGCTCCCGGTTTTGAGCTGGAGCTTGGGAAAGCCACAGCCCCAAGGAGGCCCCAGGAACCCCTGTTCTCTGTGTCTGATACGAGCCAGTGAAAGCCAAGCCTGACCTACTGCCTAGAGTGCGAGCCCAGCTTCCCCACCACTCCCCTTGGGGACAT
>NW_006488560.1:0-750 GCF_000325575.1 Pteropus alecto | reverse complement strand
CCTTTTAAATTCCCACCAAAGTGTACAAGGGTTCTGATTTCTCCACATCCTTACCAACATTTGTTATTTTCTGTTATATTGATAGTGGTCACCCAGATGGGCAATTTTTCATTGTGTTTTTGATTAGCATTTTTCTTAAGATTAGTGGTGTTGAGCATCTTTTTATATGCTTGTTGGCCGTATATATATCTTCTTTGAAGAACTGTCTATTCAAGTCCTTTGCCCATTTTTTATTTGGATTTTTTGTGGTTGTTGAGTAGTGGCAGTTCTTTATATATTCTGGTTATTAACCCATTATCGGATATATGGTTTAAAAATACATTCTTTCACTTGTAGGTTGCCTGTTCACTCTGTCATTTCATAATTATTTTTTGTAGTTAAAACATGAATTATAATTATTAAATACTTTAGAATACGGAAAAGTTTAGAAAATAATATGACAGATTTGCTAAGGTTTACACTTTCTTCCCAATGAGCTCTATTGTGTAAGGCATAATGCTTGAATTAATTCCATAGGCTGACTGAAATGTTCTTCTTCCATGATCTTATTCTCATCAACCTTTCCAGCTTTATGTACCCTATCATTCCTCCCCTACTCTCGCTTCTCTTCTATACAGAGATTCCTTAAAACTATTTTGTTTCATCCTTTTATACCCTTTCACACACTGTTGTGTTTTTCCCCCTATGGAATATGAAATGTTTTGCTTTCCCTCTTGCTTTATCTAGTTCTTCAGGCTCATTCTCCTTTTT
>NW_006488559.1:0-750 GCF_000325575.1 Pteropus alecto | reverse complement strand
TTTTTTTTTTAATTATAGTTAACGATCAATGAGAGATTTTTTACATGAGATTAATATTTAACTTGGTAGTCCATGAGCAAAGTGGATCACTCTCCATAAAGTGGGTAAGCTTGATCCAATCAATTCAAAGCCTAAATAGAAATAGGTCTCCCCCAGGGAACAGTGGATTGTGCCAACAGACTGCGGTCAGACTTGAAATTCAGCAGAAATCCTTTCTGTGGTCCCCACTTAGTATCCTACCCCACCCTACAGATTTTGGACTTGACAGCCTCTAAAATCACATGATCCTGTCCTTAAACTACTGACAGTCTCTACGATCATGAGTCAATTCCTTCAACTAAATCGATATCTATCTCTCTCTTCTATGTATACATATACAGATATGTATTTTAAATGCAAATATACATACAAAATATAAATATGTAATTAGCTACTTATATAAAAATTTTATAATTTATATAGTCATATATACATACTACATTAGGCATAAATATATACTAAAAAGTAACACACATGCATACATAAATACATTTGCTCCATTGCTGCAAATGTTTCTGATATTCCAGCTATCCTGGTAATATTCTTACTTTATCACAGTCTTAACATTTAAAAATTTATATGTTCCTTGGTTTTATTTTTAAATAACCCATGTATCTTACATTGGGTTTGTAGCAGTAAGCTACCTTGAATCAACTGTCGAATTAAGGTCAGTAAATAAATATGTGGTTAACACCATCTTAAATTGTACCA
>NW_006488558.1:0-750 GCF_000325575.1 Pteropus alecto | reverse complement strand
CCAGAGATCATGGGGGAGACTGAGGGCAGGCCACGCACCGTCCCCGCCTTCAGCACCCTCGTCCAGGGTCTGCTGGGATCCCGCCCACGGGCACGAAGAAGTAGACTGAGGATCAGTGGGTAGAAACACATACTGTGCGGGCGGAGGTGGGGAAGAAGGCAGACGTGGCTTGACATCTGGCCGTGGGCAGTGGGGAGAGGCTGATTTCCTGCCTCAGGCAGGAGGAGGCGTGGGCGGGGGAGGGGACCCAGGGCTGTGTGCCAGGGGCAGCACCACTTTGAGACTGAGTCTTCTCTCCCCCAGGATGTTGGTCGTGTCTGTGGCCGCGTCTCTCCTCCCTGAGGATGCTCAGTAGGGGCTACCTCATCATCTTATGGGACTTTCTGGGCAGAAGGAATCTTGAATTCCCTTCCTAACACTGTGCCAGCCGAGCAGGGAGGCGTTCCTTTGCCCTTTCTCTTGTGCCGACCTGGAAAGGCACAGTCCCGGGTTCGGGGAGAACCCCCCAGAGGCCCTGTGCACCCAGCACCCCGGCACAGGGCGCTCCCCCACCAGACGCCTTGCTGAGTTCTCTGGCTCCTGCAAGGAAGTCCATGCCTTTCCTTCCAGCAGCCCAGTTTCTCCCTCCCTGAGTCTCCACAGACGACAAATGGGACTGGAGACAAACTGTCAGATGCTCATCCCTTAAGGGTTAAGTGTGTATATGCGGTCGTGTGTACCTTTGTGTTTTCATCCCCTTCCCCCACATTT
>NW_006488557.1:0-750 GCF_000325575.1 Pteropus alecto | reverse complement strand
GGAAAAAAAAAAAGCTATTTCAGACTATAGGAGGCTTATTCTCTGCTAGGGAGTTTGAGCTTTCTCAGATAAGTGTGAGACCATACATTCCCTCAGAGTCCTAGTCCATGGGCCTTGGCTATCATAGCAATCAAGGAGATAGCCACCTGTAAGCCTCTTGGGTATAAAACACGAAACTGTGCATTCCATTCACATTTCTCTCATCCTCAGGTGCTCATTACTCTAGTACATAAAATAAGCTGTCTAATAACGTTGCTTTACTAGGTGGCAATATCACTAGGAAACTTGAAGGGTTTTTTTTCTTACTTGATCTTGATCACCTAAAAAATCTTTCATTCCTTAAAGAAGTAATCTTCCCCACCCCCATAAGCATCCTGGTTAATATCCTTTATTCCCAGTACATTTGTTCTTCGATTTCCTCAAGACCTAATCTCTCCTTACCTCTGAGATCTCTATCGAGTCTAGATCCCATATGACCACATCACATCAAACACTCCCCCCAGCAATGTTCTTATCTTTTTTGTGTTTTTTCCTTTTTTACCACTCATCAAGACCACATTACAACCTTGGACCAACCTAAGATCTTTCCTTATGTTCCTACATAAGGGGAAGTTTGTTGGGGAGGAAATCACACCAACAAACAGATATAATAGAGTGATGCGCTAGAGCAGTTTATCCTTTTCCTGAGAGCTAACGATTATATAAGCAGGAATTTTGTGAGCCATTTGTTAGACCATTAACAGTAGCCAT
>NW_006488556.1:0-750 GCF_000325575.1 Pteropus alecto | reverse complement strand
CCCCCCCCCACTCGCCGGCGTTTCCAGGCCCCTAGTTCCCTGCCAGTCCCCTCTCTCTGTCACCCACTAATCCGACCGTCACCAAGCCCGGTGGCCTCTTCCACCAGAGGGACCTGGCGGCTGTGCCTACTGCGGCAGGCGAAGAGGCGCCTTCTCCGGAAGAGGCATCGTGGGCGTCTGTGTGTTATGACCATTCCCCAGACGGGGTGGGAGTGTCTGGAGGACGGTGGCCTTGCTGTCACGCGCGCGAAGTTGGCACACAGGCTTGCCCAGGGCGGCGAGGCCACGCTCGCACCACCTGCCCGCACGCCCGGCTGCAAGTGCCGGCGGCTCTCCGCTTGGCCTCTGCTGACCCCCTGTCCTTGTCTGATAGTGAAGATGATCCCAAGGTCGATGACGATGATGAAAGCCCGACGCAGAGCGCTCACCAGAGACCACACTGGGCCCCGCGCGCCCACGCGCACGCGGTGTCTCACGTGACTCCCACAGACCGCTTCGACGAGGGCACCGTCACCCTCGTTTTTAAATGGAGACGGTGACCTTTGGAGTGCCCCACAGCGTCACAGTGTGAGCCGTGTCCCGCACCCCGGCCCCCCACGTGCAGTCGCTCCGGTGTGGGGAGCACGGGCAGATGAGCGTGGCCACGAGATCCTTGTCCTTCGTTTCATGGTCTTTGTTCTGAGTGGACCCACTGAAGGGAAGACGTCAGAAGAGAGTCTCAGCCGTGTTTGCTTTCAAAGTCCCATGGGA
>NW_006488555.1:0-750 GCF_000325575.1 Pteropus alecto | reverse complement strand
TGGATGGGTGGATGGATGGGTGGAAATATGGTCTTGGGTTCTGGGGTCAGGGCGCGGGCAGTGACGGCTGCACATGTCCGCAGCACCGACTTAGCCAGGTGTGGACCGTAGCAGGCAGGACAGCTCCTCTACCAGTCAGGTGGCTTGACCTGGGAGGAGAAGGTCCCGTATTTAGTGACTTTCAGCACAGAAGAGAACTTGCCGAATCCTCGTAGTGCACTCCCGTGAGGCCTGTCACTAAGGCCTCTGCTCTTCCTCACGGCTTGTGCCGTCCATCTGCCTGTCGGCTCATCCGCCCACTCATTTACGCATTAGCCCGTCCCTCCCGTCACTCAGCATCCATTCGCCATCCATCCGTCCACCCACCCACTCATTTTTCATTGACGCGTCCATCCACTCACCCGTCACCCGTCCGTCCATGCTTCGGTCATGAGCAACGATGAAGGCATCATCTGCCACGGCCTTTGAATCGTGAGCGACGGTTTTGCTGGTGTGGGAAGAAGGATCGGCATTTATGGGCGAGTAGAGGTTACAAGCAAAGTTCCCAAAGGGCAGAGTAACCCACACCCTGTGACTTCCAGGGCACTCGTTCACGAGGTGCTGGGGGAGATTGTCCATTTTCAGGGGACACACGCTGACACCTCGTGGACACCACGGGCCCTGCTCTGATTAAGTTCTTTGTTCCCAAGCACAGTCCACCCTCAGCATTCAGATTGCACGTTGGCCAAGTCGCCCGCCTGCTCACATTGA
>NW_006488554.1:0-750 GCF_000325575.1 Pteropus alecto | reverse complement strand
CTTGCCTCTTTACTTTCTTCATAGTGTCTTTTGATAAAGAGAGGTTGTTGGTTTTAACATACTACATTTTGTCAGTCTTTTCCTTTATGGTTGATGCATTTTCTACCTTCTGAAAAGCTTTTCCTCACTCTAAGGTCATGAAGATATTCTCTTAAAGTATCTTCCAGAATGTTCATTACTATTTGTTTTTCACATTTAGAGCTAAAATCTACTTGGAATTTATTTTTTGTGTATATATGAGGTAGAGAATAACTTCCATTTTTTATTTGATATTCATTTGTTCTGGCATATTCCTCTCCCCACTGTTCTACAATACTCTTTTCCATAAATCAACAATCTATATACGCTTAGATCTGTTTGTGTGATTCCCATTCTAATTCATTGCTTTAATGTACCCTCAAACCAATAACTTCCTATTTTCAATACACATTATGATTATTGTTCTATAAAGCCAATAGTCATTTAGATTTACTCACATATTTGCCTTTTATATTATGCTCCATTCTTCCATCTAAACTTATTTTTCTTCTCCCTGCATCCCACATTTCCATCTGAACTGATTTTCTTTTGCCTGATGAGTATCCTTTAGTATAAGTCCTCGGGAGAAGAATTCTCTCAATTTCTGTTTGAAAAATATTTACTTCCCCTTCATTCTTGAAGTACATTTTTGTAGGGTATAAAATTCTGAGTTAGCAGTTATTATTCTCAGCCCCATAGATATATTATTCCACTTTCTTGTTTCTATTTTTT
>NW_006488553.1:0-750 GCF_000325575.1 Pteropus alecto | reverse complement strand
ATATAATATTAGATTGAACCATATGAAATTGCCATTTTTGTAGTCACGCCCTGTCAAATATGGCAACTTCATATGGCTTAATTTGGCAGAAGCTCAAAAGATGTTTGTTGAATGAATGAGTGAACAGCTGAGTGGATGGGTGGGTTTGAAAATGACTGGCAGAATAGCTGGCACATGGTTGGTACCCAATAAATGTTGGTGAGGGAATAGATGGATGGGTGGCTGGCTGGATAAAGGAAAATGTGCAAGGCCATGCAGGGTTAGGTAGATGCTTGTTGATTCTGAATCTGAAGAACACTGTCATTTGACCTTTGATCTTCGGGTCCTAGGTTCACTGAGGACTAGCCCTCAGTGGTTTCACAGCAGGGTCCATGCTGTCATGAGAGCTGTTCTTTGGTGCAAGGTTCTCTTACTACAAAAAGAGTAGTATTTTTAGGACTGACCGAGACATTGAATGTGGCAAAAGTGTCACAGCGGCCTCCCAGGGTGGGATCAATCAGTAGACAGTCAATGCCATAGGCCACACCCAGGTCAAACAAGAGCTCCCGCTGTACAATTCTGCATGTTTGGTCGTTCAGGAAGAGCTCGCCCTGAGAGAGAGAAAGAGATGGAGACAGACAGAAAGAGAGAGGTTAACAATCCTCCTTAGACTTTTCTTCTTCCTAGGCCATATTATGTGGCCAATACCTGCAAAACTAAGAAAAAACAGATATCTATCCATCCTTCCTTCCATCCATCCATCCATCCATC
>NW_006488552.1:0-750 GCF_000325575.1 Pteropus alecto | reverse complement strand
GTGGTCAAGTTCTGTCCCATGGAATCGGAAAGTGACAGCCTCAGCACCTCGGCTGATGGACAGGGGAGAGGAGCAGGCTTCACCAGGGTCGCAGATCCCACCGGCCCTTCTGAGAGGCCGGGAGGGTCCCCGGGGGCCAGCGGCCTCCTCAGGCCACAGTCAGCACTGACCCTCACCTCCTGTCTTGCTTGGGCTTCTCACCCGAGGACGAGCACAGGTCGTCTGTCCCGCATCCTGAGTGCCACAGGCACTGCCATACCTAGAGACAGGCCCCAACGGGCCACTGCCCTGTCCCACCTGGGTCCCTCGTGTAAACAGTGGGGCCTCGCACCCTCGAGACCTCCTTTCACGCTCACGAGCAACTGAGAAATAGTGTTTCCTCCCAGAGGGCCGAAGCCCAGCAACACTAGATGCATTCGCCGAGGGCCCAGGAGCGGATCTGGCTGACCCCGCACGTGGCCGTGCCCCGGCCCTCCAGGGTGGCTGCCTTCCCCGTGAGGCACCAGAAATGCCACAGGCCGGTCTGCGATCGTGCAGGGACGGGGGACCCACGCCCTGCAGCCCACAGTCCCCGGGAACGGGGAGGAGCGAGACTGCCCCCCTCCCCCCGCCACCCGCAGCCTCTGCAGCACGGCCCGTGGGCTGCAGTGACAGTGCCACGGGTCCCCGGGCAGCAGGGCCCGGCCGGACACACAGGGCCCAGGGAGAGGGGCCGGCTCGTTCCAGCGTGGGTCGAACGAGGCGCCCGGA
>NW_006488551.1:0-750 GCF_000325575.1 Pteropus alecto | reverse complement strand
TTTTTTAAACATTGCTGGATTGAGTTTGCTATTAATTTATATATATTTTTTACCTTTGATCATAAGAGAGGTTGGCCTATAATTTCCTGTTTTTGCATTGACCTTATATGTTGTTGATACTGTAATGCTAGCCTTATAAAATACACCAGGGAGGGTTTTTCCTCTCTTTCTCCTTGGAGAGATTTTAACATAACCCCAATAATCTGCTCTGCACCCCTGGCTCATAAAACATGACCCACACATCTGGCTGCAATTGTACCAATGATTCCTATTTGTGCCAGGACTTGAACAACAACCCTTTTTACCTTGGCTTGTCTCATTTTCCCTGAGTAATTTTCCCAACACTGAATTCTGTGAGGTCACAGAACTCACCATTATCTTGCACATCGTTGCCATTTCACAACTGAAAAGGCTCAGGAAAGGCATAGAGACAAAAGGATAGCTTCAGTGAAATCCAGGTGAATCTTGGGACACCTTAAAGACTTAGCTGGCCTGGTCACTCAGCCAGGAGAAGGATAGACTATCCAAAACTTGGATGGGATATTCTTGCTATGCATGGAGGATCTGTAGCCCCTGGATCCAGACCACTTGAGCTGACATTCTTGCTGTTACCTTGGTCCTACACACTAGAGAGGAGAGATTGCAGTGCCTAGGGTAAGTGAGAAGTGGCAAGTGTACCCTCCACCTTGGCCTGGGCACCACTTCCAAGTGCAGATGAAAGCACCATGGGGCAGCCTATTTCAGGGAATG
>NW_006488550.1:0-749 GCF_000325575.1 Pteropus alecto | reverse complement strand
AGCCTCCAGAACTCTGAGAAATAACTTTGTTGTTTATAAGCTACCCAGTCTGTGCATTTTGTTATAGTAGCCTGAACAGACTGAGACCAATGCCTTCCTAGGTAAGTGGTCAACTAACTCTGATGTGCTTGCTTGCCCTCTTAAGGAAGAGCCATCTACAAAGGAAAACTTATAAGGAATTGATTCAAACCATGTTTTCTTTCTCTTCAGTTGACTACTATATGCATTTATTGTTTTGCAGTTGGGGTAAAAAGAAGATGACTTGTAGTTTAAAATATGTTTTAAGTTCCATAATTTTCCATAAAATCACTTTTTCAGAAGCTTAGTTATCACCATTCAACAACTGGGGAGAGGGCAGGCTGCTACAGGAGAAGCGGGTAGGAGGAAGTGATGAGTCCACAGTTGCCATGGGTGTGGCTTGATGGAATGTTTTCCCACACTGAGGCACCGATCTGGTCACTGGAGGCCAGAGAACCACAGATGTGACAGTTTAATAGGTCACATTTTTATAGGTTTCCTAGGGTCACAAAGTCCTCAGGTCCCCACCAATTTCTCTCCATCTGTTCTCCTTCCTGCACCTGATCTTTTTTATGACTCCCTGTTTTCATTAAGCCAAAGTTACAGTCTCCATTGCAGGTGAGCAATCTTGCTTTCTTGTGCCACAAAAACCAAGAGCCAGACTACTAAAACAGGAAGTATCAACTATGACTCATTCTCTCCCCTACACACACACACACACACACACACAC
>NW_006488549.1:0-750 GCF_000325575.1 Pteropus alecto | reverse complement strand
GGCCTTGGAACTTCTGGCTTGGCCTCCTGACAGTATCACATCTTGGCACAAAGTTGGGAGATTGTAAGTCAGGCTCATCCGATACTCCTGTTGAATGGCCACCCTGCCCTGCCCGTGGTCTGACTGTTTACAAAGCCCCTTCATAGCCCCGTGAGGAGGGCTGGGCAGTATCCTTATTCTCAGTTCACAGAGGAAAAGACAAGGCCAAGTGGGGAAATATATGCCTGGCTGGTGCAGGGTCAGGCCTGTGAGGACCACTGGTTAGAGAGCTCCACGCTGCCCGAAGCTCCCTCACTGGCTAAAGCAGACTCGTCCTGCTTAGTTATCAAGGAAGAAACAGAGGGGCCAGAAAATGCTTTCCCAGAATACCACTTTTGGGAAATATCTCTCCCAACTCAAAGCAGCAGCCACTAAAAAAGCTGTGGACCCACAGGTGTCTTCTTCCCATCCTCCCCACTGACTGTCGGATAAACGACTTGCTCTGTTTCCTCAGTTTCACACTTCAGGAAATTTCACCAATTTTTGATGAAAATTATTGTTCTAAAAGTTTCCCACCCTCTGGTACTTGCCTGGAACAGTCAAGGTGGGCTGTTTCCTTTGCTGGAACTACTGGGCGGTTTATCGATTTCAAACCCACAGAACAGAAGTTTGGAAATGAGGTCAGTTCAGGTGAACAAGGCGCTCTTGACCCAGCAAGGGAGGGAGGCTGCATGGCTTGGTGCCCACACGGAGCTGGCACTTTTGTGGGTT
>NW_006488548.1:0-750 GCF_000325575.1 Pteropus alecto | reverse complement strand
CAGGACTCAGGGAACTTATGGTCTAATAGGGAAGATCTAGAAACGCAGGCTGTCAAAATCCTTGGTTCAGGTTTCTGGCTCTCTTCAAAGCCTTTCACATGTTGAAAAGCTTGGGCTACTTTCATTTCTTGAGACTCTTGCTATACTAAATAGTAAAGAATTGTATGGACAGAATTACAAAAATTGTGGTATATTTCAAATATGTGAATATTGAGTGCTTTTAAACATATAATTGTGGTATATTTCAAGTATGTGAATATTGAATGCTTTTAAACACAAAATTGTGGTATATTTCAGATATGTGAATTTTGAATGCTTTTTAACACACGTGCTAAAACACAATTGTATGTATAACTTCATTTGGAAACAATGTCAAAACTCCCACTGATGTCACTGCTGGATTGGTAGAGTCCTCAGTCTTGGTCTGTCCCCTCATTTTCTCTGCACCAGGTATGTCTGGCTCTGACACTCCCTGCTGTCATCTCAGTCTTGAAGGCCTCTCTAGAGCCAATCCTGGGAAGCCATCCTGGGCTCCTCAGCTTACTGCATTCTGTTCTCAGCAAAGACCAACTACTATAAGGCAAAGATTGTTCTTCTCATGACTAAAGCTTGGCTTGTGCAACTATGGTTTTAACCTACCATGTGGGCATCTCATCTTGAAAAGTTTTATGGGCTCTTGTACTGGGCTTGACTTCCTGTGTCTGTTGCTCATTCCCTTATAAGAATTTACCCTCCCTCTACCATCGAGTT
>NW_006488547.1:0-749 GCF_000325575.1 Pteropus alecto | reverse complement strand
TTTTTTTTTTCATAGCACAAGTTGCTTTGCTCGATCTATGCTTGTCTTGCATATGTCTTATATTAAAACTTTTTCTAATGTTTAACAAAAATCAAATAATAAAAGAAATTGGGTACTCCATATTATTTTATGAATAGAATTTTTTCTTAAGAAACAACAAAAATGCTTCCAATTTGGCATTTGAAAATATTTCATGCTTTGGTGGCTTTTTTTCCTTAGTGTACTTAAAGACTAAAATTTAGGTACTCAATCAATAATATTTCCAAGAAACATTAATAAACCCAAATTACAATGTGTCAAAAGTTTTTGGCAAAAAATAAACTATTAAACTAAATTCATGATCTTAGAGACCTTTGACTATATTTTTGTCATGAACAGCTTTTAGGGTTTAAATATCATGACCCATTCACAACACCTACTAAAGTCTTGAGTATCTCATGATTAAAATGAATATAAATGGAGCCAAAAACAAATCAACAAAATATAACTATGATTAAATCCTTCCATCTTTACTAAAGTTTTAAAACCTAAATATCTTGATAGAGTATATAGCTAAAAAGGAAACAAAGAGTAACAAGGGCTTGGTGGCCCGCACTGTGCATGGGTTCCATTCACTTAACCACGGGAATCTTTGCAGGTGTCAGGTTCTGTGAGGGCCACTAGGACACAAAGATGAGAATTAATGTGCAAGAACATTAGATTCCTAATAGTGCTGGAAATCTCATACTATTTGTAACTCAAAGTTTAAG
>NW_006488546.1:0-749 GCF_000325575.1 Pteropus alecto | reverse complement strand
CAATTCTGTCTCACGAATCAGGGGCACCCCTCCGAGACACCACCACCACACAGCCTTTTAGCCCTCAGCTGTCATCTCAGCCACTGTCTGATCAGTGGTTGACTAAATAAATGAATGAGCAATTTGTCAAATGACTGAACAAGGCGTAAAGTAGTCAGTGATCTTCACTAGATATATCAGCATTTTCCACATTAGCTTTCTGCTTTTCAGGGAAAGTAGCAAAATAAAAGATTTTTTTTTCAGTTAAAAACACATTTACTTTTTATTCACTGAAGAAAGGAATCCTTTCTTACAACTTCTTTGTGGAAACCAGCTACTCTTTTAATTGATATTTGCAATCTTCCTTAAATATTAAAATTTTTATTATATAAGAAATGTTTATTGCAGAAAATTGGAAAATACAGAATAACAAAAGAAAAAGAAAATTGCCCATTTTTCTACCTTGCAAATAAAATCATATTAATTTTTACATTCTACAGATGTGTTCTATGTGAGTGTATACTTACATATAACAAATATAAAAATGTACTAAGCATGCTGAAGTGTAACTTCCCTTTTCACTTATCAATAAAAAATACTTTTTACATCAATAAGTGCATCTCTGCATTATTATTTATAAAAGCTTCATTTATGTTTGCTTCATATTTTACTTAACAATCCTTCATTTTCTGACATTTAAGAAGTTTCTAACTTTATTGTCATTTAAAATAATGTTCCCTGGATAGCCTTGAATATCTTTTCTTATTTTC
>NW_006488545.1:0-749 GCF_000325575.1 Pteropus alecto | reverse complement strand
CCGCTTCTCTGCAGAGTGGGCAGGGTGGTCTGGGGTCTGTCTGCCTCCCCCTCTGCCAGCAAAGCCAGGCGTCCGTCCCTGGGCCCAGCACAGCTGACACACGGCAGGCCACGGTCCAGGGACAGGTGGGACCCGCAAGGCCCAGATGTCTGTCCCAGGAGAAATCTCCAGGTGCAGCTTCGGGCCACAGTAAATGCTGCTTCTAAGGCCCTCAGCCCAGGGGTGGGGGTGGGGGTGGCACCCGAGGACACGAACTGACGGCCGTGCTCACACACCTGCCCGGCCCGGGACTCACAGCAACGTGGAGTGCCAGCGCACGTGGCCCTGGGGACAAGGGCCGCTGGCCACACAGAGGGGACACCACGGGCAAGGGTCTGCCCTCCTCTGCCCCCGGGGGACCCAGCAGCCCCGGCGCCTCTGCCGGAGGGGCCTTCCTGGAAGGAGCCTGACCCTCGTCCCGGGACTGAACGCTCCAGCTGCCAGCAGCCCTGCCGGGCCAGTTGTCGGGACTGTGGCTAAGTCAGCTGGCTGAGCACGCACCCCAGAGGGACTCAGCGCACCCCCGAGCCTAACCTGCTGCCCGCTGTATCATCCGCCCAGAGGCAGAATTTGCTTCACTTCCCCGAGCCAGGCGGCAGGCAGCATTCTGCACACGTGAGGCCAGTGCGTCCGGCCAACCACAGCCGGGGCAGTGAGGGAGGCCAGCGCGATGGCCGGATGGCCGGGCGTCTTCCCAGGTCGCCCTGCAG
>NW_006488544.1:0-749 GCF_000325575.1 Pteropus alecto | reverse complement strand
AGAACGGCTGCTACCTCCTAGCTCTGTGTCCCCGCCCAGGTCTGGGAAGCTGGGGCAAAGTTCTCAAATGATAAACTGTCAACAGTTAGCTGTGTGTGAGTCTCCCCAGACTCCTGACCCTTTGCTCCTCCCTGTGAAGCCGGGGCCCAGGTTTTGAATCAGTTCAGAGCTTCGTGGAGAAAACTCGAGGTTGTAGGTGCCCATCTGTGAGGTTATCAGGGTGTGTGTGGTTCTGAAGGAGTCACTCTCCCGCGGGGAGCTTAGAGTCCCTTGGCTCCTGTGGCCAAGTGGGCGGGGTTGGGCATGGGGAGGGGGCACAGGAAAGGGCCACAGGAGGCTCTGTGCCAGACACCAGATTATGCCTTTCTTAGCCTCAGAACATTTCAGGATTTGGGGATTCTTCAGGCTTTCAGGATATGAATTGTTAATAACTAAATCTCCAAGGAAATAAATAGCAATTAATCTGTCTTACAGTTACCTCGGGGACACTATTACATTCGGCACTGCCCATCTGAATTTTGCTGAATGTATGGCTTAGAACCGAGGGACGCAGACATTTGTCCCTGCTAGGGGGACTGTAGTGTAGGGGTGGGAGAGGGAAGGGAAGATGGAGGTCAGCGCCTGGGAAACGAGTTGGGCTGACTGAGCTGGGGAGGGCTGACGTGAGGGGCCAGCAGGGCCTCGTGGATCCCACTGCTGAGGGTCAGTGCTCCATGGGTGAAGACAGCTCTCTCCTCGTGCACGAGACC
>NW_006488543.1:0-749 GCF_000325575.1 Pteropus alecto | reverse complement strand
GTCAGCGGTACGTGGCGCTGATCCTCAGGGGTGTTTTCGGCCCCGGCGCGGAGGCAGGGCGCCTGCTTTCCTGTTACTTTGCGAACAGTCGTTTGGGACGCGGTGTTGGTTTGGCCCCGTTTCAAGGTCCCTGAGGGAGACGGGCCGAGTGGTCCCTCCGGGGCGGTGCCCACGCCGTTTTGAAAGGGCTCTGTTTGTACCGTTTCTCACGGAAGTAATTTCGAGTAGCAGTAAGTGTAGGAAGAAAATCGAGTCGTGGTGGAGAAGACGCAGGGGGACGAGCCCCGTGTGGCCGTGTGGTCAGCGGGGCGCCTGCGAGGAAGTGACACAGGGATGACCAGAAGGCCTGGGAGAACATTCCAGGCTCAGAGAGGCCACACGTGACAGGCAGGATGGAAGCGCTTTCGTCTGCAAAGTGCATCACGGGTTTCACACCCAGGCTGTGAACTGGTTATGGCGACTCTGGACGGGGGGTCCCAGGCTGTCCCCTAAGAGGACATGGGCACACCGCACCCCGTGACGGACGCCGTGTGGCCAGCACGTTGCGCTGGGACAGGGACCCGCTTCCCTACCTGTGATGAAGCGTCGGGGGACCGTGGGCGGCCAGGCTTCTCACCCGCCCGCAGTCGGAGCCGCCAAGGGCGGCTGGTGTGCCTGGAAGTCCCCAGGGGCCCGAGGTGAAACCCAGGCACAGACACAGTGCGTGTCTCGCAGGCCGCGAGCTTCGAGTTTGGGGAACGCTGCACCCA
>NW_006488542.1:0-749 GCF_000325575.1 Pteropus alecto | reverse complement strand
GAAGTAACTGTTTTTCCATAAAGAAGCAGCGTGTTATTTACTCCACCAAGAACCGCAGCTAGGCGATGTTGGTTAGTTTGAGCCACCCTAAGACAACAATGTAATAGTATTATTATCGTTGCTATTATTACCATCTCTCGATTATTCAGACAGGTTTCCTCGGGAACACGTTCAGTCCACACAGCAGGACATGGTAGCGCCACTGGGAGTCAGCTCCTGCGTCAGGCTCCGAGGTGCTGGCTACAGAGGCACACAGGCGCCCCGCGGTGGCCCAGCTGGGGCAGGTGGGAAGGCTTCACAGGGAGGAATGGGACTTTCCCAGGACACGAGCCAAGAAGGGTCTTCGAGGCAGAGGGGGCCACAGGTGTAAAAGCGTGCAGTAGTAGTAGATGAGACACAATGGCGAGTTTGAAGCGTAAGCAGTTTAAAAGTTTTTTCCAGCCCATGTGTTTCTACTCTGGCCTCTACTCATTGACATTCATATCAAAACTAACATCCGGTTTCGTAATCCATGTAATTTTTTTAAGTAGCACAAACGCATGAACAAAAAAATAATACAGATGCCTGCTGTGTGATCTCTAGCTTTAACCATTGTCTCTCTGGACTCAGGGTGTTGCACGGGTGACTCGAGGCTCTGTAGCTGTGAATTCATTACTGACTGGGCCTCCGCCTGCACCTTCAGCTCATTACCGCAGTCTGGCGTACCAGGTGCAAGGAACATTCTGCAAACTCCTGGGTGGGGGTGGGGT
>NW_006488541.1:0-747 GCF_000325575.1 Pteropus alecto | reverse complement strand
TTTTTTGGTCCTTAATTCCTCATGTTTAAGGAGGGTTAATAGAAGCACAAATATTTTCTCTGCACTTCTGCTGAGCCAGGGATTCTTTCTATTCACACGTTGTATATTTTAATATTTATAGAAACTCTTTAAAGGTAGGTCTTCATATTCCCATTTAATTGATGGAGACGCTGAGGCTCAAAGACTTTAAGTGATACCCCCAAAACCTTCCTTTGGATTCTCCTAGACCATTCATAACAACAAAGGCCCAGTGTTGGGGTGTGATTTTCTCTGTGATGTTTCTCTGAAACACTGGAGTTTGCTGGTTGCCACTAGACCCTTCAGCAAAAGTACATAAGCATGCTGCGATCGATTCCTGGCGTTCTCTCACCTACATTCGGGTCTCCCACCTCTCTCCTTCTACTTTTACTCTGGATCTTTCACTTCATCCTCCCTGAAGGTACCTAGCAGGCAATGTCATACCTTGTGGACTGTTCTTAGGCCAGAGTCCTGGCTAGTAATATGGTTTCTCAGGTAGGAAAGTAATGTCATATAATTTATTCCATCTTTAATAACTTGCAACCACTCAAAAGCAAAGATCTAACTTTCTTTCCTGTAAGTGCAAGGGCACATATCTTTAAAAATGAAAAGAAAATACATAAGACAAGTATTTAAGGATTCCTTGCCTTTTTCCTTCTTTCTTCCTTTCTACATTGATAGAAAAACAGATAGGATTATCTTTCTCTGTCTGACTTATTTCACTTAGCA
>NW_006488540.1:0-749 GCF_000325575.1 Pteropus alecto | reverse complement strand
GCAGTTGTCTTTTTAACCCAGGTATCTTGGTTGCATGAAGAAATACTTTTTCTTCCAACACCAATTAACATCTTATGGAAGACACTGACATTCCATTGAGTTTGACTTGGAGGCCAATGTGGCAGGATTGTGTTGAATGATGGCTGAGGACATAGGAATTTTGCCCCTTCCTGAATTCCTGTCCCAGAGTTCCTGAGAGTCTCATTAAGAAGAAAGTCACCCCCTAAGACTGAGGTCAGGGACCGGAGCCATCTGAGGGGTTGCAGCGCCAGCATCTCCTTGGTCACATCACCTGGATCGGGGGAAGCCTGCATGCATGCCAGACAAGGATTGGCTGAGCAGAGCCTGACAACATCACTTCCTCCCTGGGTGGCTCTGAGCAAGGCTTTTCCTGCCACTTAATTAAGTTTGTGCTTGGCTCCTCTGATACAAACAGTTCAGACAGGGCCGCCTTTCTCCCTAAAAGGCTGGCCTTCCCTGATTCCCTGTCTCCCTCACACGAAGCCTTCCTTCCTGCCCTGCGTGCCTTTTCCTGTCTAGACCTCAGGGCTGGATCAGCGGAAGAAAAGGAAAACGATCATATTGCCGTGCCAGAGGATTACTTCCACTCCCTGGCCCCGGCACGCAGCCTTGGGGTGTGCAGCACAGAGGGTGTGCACATGTGTGTGCCTGGGAGCTGAGTGAGCGTGAGGTCCCTGGGCATATGTGTTATGGAGTGTGAGCTAGGGGAAAATGATGTGTGTGAACCT
>NW_006488539.1:0-748 GCF_000325575.1 Pteropus alecto | reverse complement strand
ATCTTTAGTATCATTGTGGGCCAGCACAGAGTCAATGAGAAATCCTTGATATGCATTTTTGAAGTGTCAAAAGAACATCTTTCAATAATGAATAGAACATCCAGACAAAATCAGTCAACAGCTACCTTGAAAAACCCTATATATCAAATGGACCTAACAGATACAGAGTGAAAATTCCATCCAACAGCAGCATGTTACATTGTTTTCAACCACCCAGGGAATGTTCTCCAAGATAGATCACATATTAGGTCACAAAACAAATCTTAATAAATTTAGGGAGACAGAATCATACAAAGTATCTCTTCTACCCACCACAAAATGAAGTTAAAATTCAATAAAAGAAAATGTGGAAAATTTGCAAATACGTGGAAACTAAATAATACACTCTTGAATAACCAATGGGTCAAAGATGAAAACAAAAGAGAAATTAGAAAATATCTTTGGAAAAATAAAAACAGCATACCAATACTTGTAGGATGCATCAAAAGCAGCTCTCTGAAGGAAGTATAGAGTGATAAGTCCCCACATTAAGAAAAAATATCTCAAATTAAAAAACCTAACTTTGCATCTCAAGAAACAACAAAAAGAACAAAGTCCAAAGTTAGTCCAAAGGGATGGAAATAAACAGAGCAGAAATAGAGACCAGAAAAAGAATAGAAAAGATTGAGGAAACTAAGAGTTGGATTATTAAAAAGATAAATAAAATTGACAGACCTTTAGCTAGTCTATCAGAAAAAGAGAGAAAGAA
>NW_006488538.1:0-748 GCF_000325575.1 Pteropus alecto | reverse complement strand
CCTAGTGTTCTAACTGGGCGAGGCTGGGCGGCAGCGGTTGGAGGGGGAGGGGAGGGGTGGTGCCCTTGTCATTTTATAAACTTAAAGTTCTACATTCTAGAATCTTTGGAGCATGTTAAACAGCTATTTTCTTTTGTTCAAACTTAGATAACATCAGAAAAGAATGTGGCTTGGCTATGATTATGGAGATCAAACACTATTTTGCAGATGAATAACCTCATGTATCATTTATCTTCTTGTCTCTTTGAATGTCTGTCGATGGCAACAGAGTCCAGATTTCACAATCCGGGGTCATCGCTCACTGAGGCAATGCCATACTTCCTGTCACCAGATCACCCTCAACTGCCCCATCTCTCTAGTGTGTCAGGACCAAGTAGTTACCAAACCCTGTCCAGCCCACTCCTCACAGTCCCCAACATCTTTCTCTACTCTCCATGCCATCTGCCAGCATCTGGGTTGGCCTCTGATATGTATGGTCCCAGGGCCTCCACAATGCTGTCTCAAGCCCATGCCCCTCTCGGTAGGCGACATTGTGTCCCGTGAGAGGAACTTGGCAGGCCTTATGTAAAGTACGGGCTCTGTGCCTGGACATTGTGGCAGTGCAGGGTTTTGTGAGAATTTGAGGACACAATATATGAGGAAATAAAACTCTGTGACGATGTCAATGACAATATTATCAATATATTTCCAAAGCTACTATGTAAAAAATTTTTAACTTTTTTTTTTTAGGCGAGGCAACCCTTGGTTG
>NW_006488537.1:0-749 GCF_000325575.1 Pteropus alecto | reverse complement strand
ATCTGCATGAAACATAGCTGGTCTGGATTTCTGTTGTTTCAATATCTGAAACAGGGTCAGTGTAACCTCTAGGAGTACAGATCTGAGAAATAAGGATGAAGCAGGGCAAGAAGGGGAGTTCCATTTTGTACATGTTGCATTTGAGTCTCCTGGGGGTCACCCAGCTAGAGACAAGCTTGGGGGCTGGGGGTCTCAGCACTGGCCATCACTAGAGAGATGGCTGGGACTGGGAGCCCATGACACCAACTCTCAGAGGCAGGTAGAGGGCAGGGGAGCCTGGGAGGAGAATGGGGGAGGAAATCAAGGGAGGCCAGCAGAATATCTTGAGGAGGTAGAACACTATGGGCTAGAGGTGAGATTTCAGCAAGGAATAGGAACAGGAAGCACCAAGGGGGCCAGGAAGTGAGAAGGTACCAGACGCATCGATTGGAGGCTCCTGCTTAGGCCAGCTCACACGGAAGCCCAGAGCACCAGACAGACACTTATTTCATTCCCAGCAGTGCCTCTGGAGGGCACAAAGTTAGGGTGTACCCCCTGCGACTTCTAAGAGTGACCGTAAAATGGGTGTCACCTTCCTGAGCTGGATCTTCAAACATATTCCAACACACATCCCTTCCTCTCGATTCTTCTCTAAGCGCCTTCTCCTGATAAATGTTTTTTGGCTTTAAAAACCCCTAAGTTACAACATGCTGACTATGGTTAACACTATATTGAATATTTGACGGCTGCTAAGAGAGTAGATCTTAAAA
>NW_006488536.1:0-749 GCF_000325575.1 Pteropus alecto | reverse complement strand
ATATCATATTGAAATTAACAAATGAAATATCTCACATATTGTATTATTTTCTTCTCTGAGGCCACTTTTCATGTGTATCCACATGTTTACATGCAGGGATGTATATGTGTACTAATAGATTCAAACACATACACAATTTATGTAAATATATCATTTACTCATACACAGAAATAGACCTTTATTTACATCATAATAGTTCATGGGTGCAGAATTGTTATATACTAAGAACTATATTTTTTCTTTAATCGTATATGCAACATTAGCCACTATGTTAAAACATTTTTCCTGTCTTCGGCTGAAAATTCTGATATAAAAAGGAAAATAGAGATATGCACAAGATGGAGCTGCCAAGAAAGGATAAATCTGTTTTTGTTTGGTGAAGTCATGGAGCTGCTTAATAATAAAAACTACAAGATGGAATCCTGTAATGAGAATGTTTCTGGAGCTGCTAAGTAGAGCCAGAAGTCTACCTCCCCAAAAGTAGTAGAGGGTAAGTTGTTTATAAATGTATTCTGTGCCCCTCAAGTAGGATTTAACTTAAGCAAGAGCCTTCAAGTCATGCATTAAACAAATAATATCAACTACATCACTTCTAAGGCAGACATTTTTTTCAGACACTTAAATGTGTTAAGTGTCACTGGGTGCTACATTAGTAATCTGGGAGAGTTAAAGGCAATAACAGTTTGTAAAACATGTTAGGGATCATTTCCTTCCTATTTTGAATCAAAAAGAGTAATTTTAAAAACATA
>NW_006488535.1:0-749 GCF_000325575.1 Pteropus alecto | reverse complement strand
AGAGAGACAGAGACAGAGAGAGAGAGGGAGGGAGACAGGGGAGGAGGGCGAAGGGGACGGGACCGTAAGTTGATCGCTGTGGGGAAATCACCGCCCCGAGCCCTGGCCTTGCCGAGAACCATCTGTTTCCACACCCTCCGCCTCTCTCCCGGCCTCGGTTGTAACTTTCACGCAGTCGCAGTAACACTGTGCAGCGTCACGGTTTCCCCCGCGGGCGGCACACGCTCGGGGCCGGGAGGGCCGGTGATAGATGCGAGGACCCGGGGCTGCCAGGCGGACTCGGCCACGGCGCGAGCCAACGTCAACAGCAGCCCGGCAACGAGGGACATGGACGGGGCGAAGAAAACGAAACGCAACCAGAGTCGATGTGAAGAGATTTTGCTCGGTGTCAGTGGAAACGCGTTCGGTGGGCCCCCCACCCAGGCTGCGGCGGCGGCGAGCGCTGACGGCGGCTCGCGTGGTGGCGTCGGGGGGCGTCGGGGGCCGTCGGGGGCCGAGGCTCCCAGCTGCTCGTTTTTCCCGACAGACGGACACCTCCCGGACGAGGCTGCACACAGAGTCGCCACCAGCCGAAGGGGTCTTTGCCAGCATTGTCAGCGGGACTGGCTGTGACAGGCGTGACCTGCTGTCCTTACGAAGCGTCCAGCCTCGTGATGTGTGGGAGGGGCCTGGAGGACGAGCCTCCTGCGAACGAGGCTGTCTGGACACGGGGTCTGTGCAGATGGGATCAGGGAGGGGTCTGAGGTGAG
>NW_006488534.1:0-749 GCF_000325575.1 Pteropus alecto | reverse complement strand
GAGAAGTAACTGACCTCTGCGTATACAGCAGTCAGTGGCAGATCCCAGAGATGAACTTTTGGGCTTCCAGACGCCAACATCCAGATTCTTATCACTACACTGCACAACCTCCGACTGAGGGAGAAAAAGCTGCTAAGTGTAAGTAGGAAATGTCTATCCAGCCTGGCCTCCTATTTCCCAGATGTTTTACAGAAAATACATAACACATTAAAGTGAAAGTTAAGTGTAAAAAATGTAACGTAAAAAAATACATAAATGTAAGCTTTGATTAAGAGAGGAGGATTTCTCCTCCTTTAAGCTGCCGGTCTGTGCTGAAAACCACGTTCCAACAAAACTAACCAAATTCCCGTCCTACCCAGTGAATTCCTCTCCCTCGTGTTGCAACCCCGACGAAGTGCCCAGGGCTCTCTAGTCCAGGGGCGTGTCCTCTGACCTCTCTCCACTGCACGGAGACAGCGAGACAGCACCGTACCAAGGGAGCACAGGACACTTCAAAGCACAGCCACACGCCAGGCCTAATTAGCTTACTTTTACCTACGCTGCTCCTCCCAGCAGTGTCCAATCCCTGCAGCCAAAAGGCTAAGAACCTGGCTGCCAGCATCTCTGCAGAGGCTTCTCAGAGCCTGTTCATAATTAATTTTATAAAGGGCCTTGGCTCCCCAGCCCCATTCCATGTGCCTGATTCAGGTGAAATCATGACAGTAATCATTGCCAAGTTCTGTCCAGAGGAGTAAGGGCTCACTGGGGGA
>NW_006488533.1:0-748 GCF_000325575.1 Pteropus alecto | reverse complement strand
GAAATTACGGAAAGATGCGGAGGGAAAACGGAGCTGGTCTGGGGCTGGCGTTGACACGATCAGATCTGCTTTTGCAGAGATCACTCTGCTTATGTTCCCGTGACGTGCAACGCTTCTCTGGGCCGGAGGAAGGACAGGTGCATGAGACATGGCCCTTCTCTCAAGGTCACAGTCCCGGTGAAGAATGGAGGCGACCCAGCGAGGGGACACGTGACGAGGCAAACGAAAACTCCAGAAAGCGCCGTCCGCTAGAAGTAAAATATGAGCCGCGCTGCTCAGTGTGCACATTTCACACGTTCTAGTAGCCGCTCTCTTAACACGTGAAAAGAAGCAGGTGAAATTTATTTTGATAAATACTTAGCCCAATATAGTTCACATCTTTTCATGGCAACAAGTGATCAGTGCCGGTTAACGAGATATTTCACACTTTCTTTGCATTACGTCTATGGAGTCCGGGGTGTATTTTGCATTTACAGCCCACCTCAATCTGGACCGGCCCCATTACGAGGGCTCAAAAGCCGCAGGAGGTTAGTGGCTGCCACGCCGGACAGCGTGGGTCTGATCGATGGCTGCTAGGGACTGCGGGCCGGGCTGAGCCTTCCAGGCAGGAATGACGTGGAAGACGGAAAGGTAGAGGGCAAAATCCAAAGCGAGGACGTGCGGGCGAGGCCGTCACGGGGGAGAGTGTTCTCGGCTCCGCGATTTGCAACAGCTGAGTCAGGAACGACCCGAGTGTCCGTCCGTGACC
>NW_006488532.1:0-748 GCF_000325575.1 Pteropus alecto | reverse complement strand
TGTTGAATGAATATTTTCCTGGAGAATGAGGGCTTTACCACCTCCGTTACCCAACCTGCTGACTCCCCTTTCTCAGCTCACTGAGGACCTGAGGGGCCTCTTTGGTTTCTGAAATCCTTCCAGAACTCTGAGCCTCCTCACCCCGCACTGGGCAGTCAGCTGGGCTTCTGGCTCCCCAAGTCCACTATGAGGCACTGAGTGCCCTGGGGGCTGACAGAGCTGGTCGTTGTTCCTCTCTATAGGTGTGCCCCAGGTTATGTGGGGAACCCCAATGTGCGGGGAGGCCGGTGCCTGCCACAGGGTAAGTGAGACCATGGCCTTGGGTTGGGGCGATAGGCAAGTCAAGGAGCCTAGGGAGTTTGAGAGATACTAGGTCTGAGGGGACAAGGCCAGGGGGAGGGCATGCCAGTCTTTGGGAAGGCAGAGATATCGGAGACAGTGCCACATGCTGGGGACCTTCTGCCTGAATGGCTTCTTCTGTTCCTCCCCCAGCAGACCGGGCCTCGCTGGTGGTCCAGGTGCAACCAGCTCAGAGCATAGTACCCCAAGGTGGCCCCCACTCCCTGCGGTGCCAGGTCAGCGGAAGCCCACCACACTACTTCTACTGGTCTCGTGAGGATGGGCGGCCCTTGCCTAGTAGCACTCAGCAGCGCCATCAAGGTAGCGTGGCCCCAGGCCCCTCAGCCCCTTGAGTCACTCCAGCAGGAGGAGAGGCACAGGCCTTTCCCTGCCTTGCTGGGGTCCTGTC
>NW_006488531.1:0-748 GCF_000325575.1 Pteropus alecto | reverse complement strand
CCCCGCCCCCGCCCCCTAAAGCAAGGTTATGGGCCCAAAGCTGGCCAAGCTTGGGAGAGCCAGGGGGCCCCTCTGCTGGGAGCCAGACCCATGGGTGTCAAAAGCAGTCGGAACAGCGTAAAGGTAGACTGCCGGGAGGACACGCGCTGAGAGCCAGAGATGAGCCCTCGCAGAGGTTTCCGAGCTAACGGGGCAGAGAAGGGTGGTTCTGGGATCATGACGCGGGAAGGAGTGTGGTGTCCTAGACTCTAAACGCACCTTCCCACTGCAGGGCCCCAAACACGTCCTTAGACCCTGAAGCTTCCGCCTCAACGGAGCCAGTCGGAGCAGCTCAGTGGCTGGCTGGGTGACAGCGAGGTCCCAGCACCTCGTCGAGTCAGAGGGGAACAAGGCTTCCCCCAGGGTGTCCTTGGGAAGGTTAATTGGGCCAATCTGCGCACAGGACCCACCGGCATGAGGGACCAGCAAGGGTCTGCCTCTTCCTGCCCTCTGCCACACCCGGCTAACATGCCTGGGACACGGCCACTCCTTGTCATCAACTTCAGGTGGTTTGAGCCCCACCCCCACTCCCCAGTTAGAAAAACCTCAAGGCTGGGGGTGTACCAGCGGGAAGAGGTCCCCTCACGAACACTATCTGTAACCCTCACAGCAGTCCCCCAAAGTAGGAATGGTCCCCGTTTTTCAGAGGAGCAAAGAGGGGAAGGGGAGGGGACTTTTCCAAAGGGACACAGCTCACATGGACAGGCCG
>NW_006488530.1:0-748 GCF_000325575.1 Pteropus alecto | reverse complement strand
ATCATCTGCAGGGCTTGAAACTATACTCTCAGGTGGTGTTGAAGAAGCAGCTCTGTCTGTCTCTTACACGTAAGGGCCTGAGTGTTTCTCTGACTGAATACAACCTCCATGTTGTACAGTTGGGGAAACTGAGGCCCAAACAGGTGGGTATGTAACCTGTCCATTCCCACAGGGCCGCACTCTGGGAATGCCTCACACTAGGTTCATGCTCTGCTGCTGTCGTCTTAGAATTCTTAATAATTTCTTAACAAGGGTCCCCTGCGCTTTCATTTAGCACTTGGCCCTGCCAATCATGTTACAGGTCCTATGCGCATGGGAAGGGACTTGTTTAAGATTCACGGCTGGTCATGGGAACCGGAGCCCAAGGCTTCCAGGCCAGACTGCTCGCTGATATACCCCTGCCTCTCGCCGTTTCCTATTCTCTGGCCTCTGGCCCCTCTGTCCTTCCTGATGGCCTCACCGTGTCTTGGGCTGTCTGGGATGAGGCAAGCAAGTTATAATCAACCCCAGGGAGATCGCGTGGCAATGGGGAGGAGGCTCACGTATGAAGTTTCTATTCCCAGTTACCACATCTATGGAGCTGTACCCTCCCCAGTCAGCTGGCTGGGGGCAGGTCATTACCCAGAAGCCTCTGGAAAGGTCTTAGACCACATCTCACCACAGGCCTGGGGCCCACACTGCTCTGGGCCTTCATGATGATGCTGAGATGCACATTCTGAGTGGTTTGGCTCCACCACTCCAGACAAAC
>NW_006488529.1:0-748 GCF_000325575.1 Pteropus alecto | reverse complement strand
CAGTGTCCCCCAGAAAGAATGTGGTATTCACCCCAGCCGGTTCTAAAGTTCTTACTGAAATTGGATTTCATAAGGAAGGGCTAATATAGAAAAGGATAAAATTCGGGATGGTGACCAAAGTCCCGTGGAACAGAAAATCAAGCCAGGATGACCCACTTCACTCTAAACATCTGCTGCGAGCTCATGCCTCCAGGCTCCACTTGGCTGTGGGAGCCGGAACCTGCCGGGCGGGTCCTTCACCAAGCTGCCCTCGACATCAAGAAATGACACTCGCGAGGCCGTCGGAGATCGCGGAAAGTTTCTTGACGTACAGTCGCAGGACCCAGAGCAGCCAATCCCGCTGGCAGGGTCGGGGCCTGCCGTAGGTCATGTGGAGACCCGCTCGCGGGCCATGCCCTTCAGCCCAGGACAGGGTACAGCCTGTGACCAACAGGCAGACTCCGCCCTGTGCCCCGCCCCTCTTGCGTCTTCACATCTGTAATTGGAGGGTAGGACCCTGGGACCACAGCACTGATTGGCTGTTGGAGATGAACTTACTCTACTGAGGTAGGTGTCTGAACCAAACCTTAATGTCAAGGAACCTATAATCCTAAACCTGAACTTCAGCCTCCTTAACTTAAGCGATTGTCAACTCATACCTAATCTTAACATTAACCTTAAAGTTAACCTAACCTTAAAACTAACAATAACTCTAAACATAACTAAAGTCCTTACCTTAAAATTGATCCCAGCACAAATGATAAGTAAA
>NW_006488528.1:0-748 GCF_000325575.1 Pteropus alecto | reverse complement strand
GAAGTGGGCTTTAAATTTTCACTTTTTGGGTAACATATGCCCTTTGTTGGAGAAAGAAACCCTAGTTAATTCCACTTTAGTTTTGCTCTAAAAATCTTTCATTATATAATTTTTGATATGTTAGGTGACTCAAAATATGCTCTTCTACCATGCTCATTTTTATCTTTTGTTTTCTTTAAACTCAAGACAGTGCAGCATAAGCTAGCAGAATTAAAAACGCAAATTTGTGTAACCAGAGCTTTTATAGATAGCTGTCTCCAGCTACATGAAAGGAAACGTCTGGACTCTGCCACTGCTTCCATGGCGAAATATTGGTATGTGTGCTACGGTAATTGAAATGTGGTGTTTGCGTAGAGTGTTATGGAATTCTTCCAACTTTAAACTCAGAATTGAGGGTCTTAAAGGAAGAAGGCTGTGTAAATGAAAACTAGCAGTAAGAAGCAACTTTTTAAAAAATGCTGAAAGGTCTCATTAAGCCTATTTATAATGTGCTAAAAATTTCTCAAGTTTGTATTTAACTTTTTAGCATGCCATTGAAAATAAAATACTAAGAGACTGAAGTGGGATGACTGATTAGTTCATTCAAGTAAGTATAATTTCAAATTATCTGAAGAGTAGCAGTGTAGTGAGACCAAAAACTTACAGTAAAACTTAGAGTCCTGAGGTAGTCCTAAATCTTTCATTAAATAATTAAATTTAATTATTTAATGAATAATTATTTAATTAAATAAATATTTATTTATTAATA
>NW_006488527.1:0-748 GCF_000325575.1 Pteropus alecto | reverse complement strand
ACATATATATATAGAGAGAGAGAGAGAGAGAGAGACTGTTTTCTTTGCTTCTTTTCTCAAGTGATTTTGTTTTTAATTCTACTGATAAGTTACCTTAAGTTGTTAAAAAGATCACATTAATATTTATGAAACTGTCAATATAAAAAATAAAGCACTTGATGACTTAGAACTAGCAAACATCGCTGTATCTATATATCGAGTTTCTGGAGAAGACAGTTAGGACCATGCTATCTGTAGCATAATAATAGAACGACAGCAGCTACTCAACCAGAAGAAAGGTCGTGTTATTGGGCAGTCTTTAAAACGTATAATGACTACGAGGGAAGAAATTGACTCCAGAAAATGTTAAATGATTCTGTTTTCAAAACATTTTTATTTTCATTGGCGCACTGCTGACATCAGAAAGCCATGGGTATGGCTTTCTCATTCTCATAAGAGTTTAGAAAAATGGGAAGGGGTCCCCTCTCACCCAAATGCCCCTGGGGATGGAGAGGAGATCTGGGGCTTTGGCTGTGAAACACTTTCCACTCTTGCTGAGGTTATAGTCATCATAGACTTTATTTGATAAGGTCATCGATTCTCTGATTCTCGGGACTTGGGAGAGAGGCATCCTGGTGCTGGGGACAAGTTAGGGGTTGAAGAATTGGGGGGCCTGAATCCCAGGCCTGGCTCTGCTGGAAGCCATCCGTGTGGACACCCTTAATCTCTCAGCTGTCAAGTGACAGCGGTGAACGTAATGTGTGCTTAT
>NW_006488526.1:0-747 GCF_000325575.1 Pteropus alecto | reverse complement strand
GGTTTCGTTACATGGGTGTGGACAAATTTATGGTGATGTGCATCCACCATTATAGTATAGAGATTAGTTTCACACCCCTGAATATTCCGTGCTCTGCTTATTCATTCCTCTTGTAAACCCTAGGAACCAGTGACCTTTTTACCATCTCCATTATTTTGCCTTTTTTAGAATGTCATAGTTGGAGTCATACAGTATGTACCCTTTTCAGATTGGCTTCTTTCACTTCATATTAGGTAATCTGACTGGACAGAAGCCTTACAAATGTGAAAAATGGCAAAGCCTTCAACTGGTGTTCACATCTTACTCAACACGAGAGAATACACACTACAGAGCAGTGGTGGTACAATTGTGGAGATTGTGGTAAAGCCTTTTTCTGACGTTCTTGTCTCACTATACAGGAGCAAAGCCTTACAAGTATAAAGAATGTGGCTCAAAGACTTAACCCGATGTTCACATCTTATTCAACATGAGAAAATTCATACCGAAAAGAAACCTTACAAATGCAGAGAATGTGCCAAAACCTTGACTGGTGTTCAACTCTTACTGATCACGAGATAGTGGAGGAAAACGTCTGTGAAGAATGTGAGAAACCCTATATCTGGGCCTATACAGCCTCAGTCCACATCACAGTGCTTACTGGGGAGAAATTCTCTTCCTAATGCTTGAAAGACCTTTGCCCAAACTATACACTTAAGAAAACCCTGCAGAATTCATGCTACCAAGTGACTTTAAAGATGTTTTAAAAAA
>NW_006488525.1:0-748 GCF_000325575.1 Pteropus alecto | reverse complement strand
TTTTTTTTTTCCATCCCTGGGGACCCATCTGGGGGCTTCTGGATACTTCTCTTTTGAAACCCTTAGAACACAGTAGGTCTTCTTACCCGCTCTTTCCTAGACAATAGCAAGGAGGCCACCTCTGATGTCAGTAACTCTAAACTGGTTGATCTTTTAAGAGAGGCTGCCCAAGGAATTATAAAGTTATAAGGTCTGTGACTTGACAAAGCATTTCTCTTACTAGAGAAAAGGCAACAGGGACAAATCTAATCCCTGGCAGGGTATCCTGATCTCTGTTATTCCAAACGACTCCACAGTGAAAATGAAAAACCATGTATGGTACACAACCCATGAGTGTACAGGCATGAATATTTCTCTAGAGAACAGCTAGACATGGAATTGTAAAGTTGAAAAATATGCACATTTAAAATTTAATAGTGTCAAATTGTCCTCCAGCTTATACTGTCACCATACTTTTTGAGAGAACCTATTCATTCTCACACAAACATTCGTTATTATTTTTCATTTGTGCCAATCTAATGGACCAAAAAATGACATCTCAATGTACATATGACCTTGATTACTACTAGTGAGGTACAGTATCTTTTCTTATATCCTTCGGCTATTCCTATTTCTTCCTCTTTGCCCATTTTTTGAATTTAATATGAATACATTTAACACTTCACCATTGAATAGTATGCTAATTATAGATTTACTTAAGAAAATTTGTTGTTCTTTTTATTGCTCATTTCCAGGAGTATTTGTTGTT
>NW_006488524.1:0-748 GCF_000325575.1 Pteropus alecto | reverse complement strand
CCTCCCTCCCTCCCTCCCTCCCTCCCTCTCTCCTTTTCCATTATAGTTCTGTGGATGTTCAATCGTATAAGCATATGATTCTGGGGGGTAATTATCATTTTGAGATTCTGAGTCTTCGAGATCTCCACTCTTTGGAGAGTGCCCTTCCATGAAATTTCATGTACAAAAAATTATTCTTACATTATCACAATTTAAAACAACTTCCGAATTGCTAAATTCTAAAGTTATTTGTAGGTCCTTACCGTTGCTCCCCGTCTAGGAAGCACCGGTGAGGCCCACCCCTCCCTGAGCCCTGTCCGTTTGGCTGCACGGCCCCGCGTCCGCGCGCGCTGGTCCCGAAAAGTCAGTGACGTCCCGCGCCGACGGCCTTCTGTCCTCGCGCTGCGTTTTCTCGGATGCGGCGCTGCCTCCGCCAGGCATTTGTCGTCGCCGATATACTACGGCCTTCAACGCCCCGAGCTCGCGTCCGCGCGCCAAGCTCCGCGTTTACACCTGCCGCCTTGCTTCGTCTTCCCTCGACGCCCGAGGACCTCTCAGACCCGTCTTCCCCAAGCTCGAGTGCACGCCCCCTTCCGGAGGGCGCTCCCCAAAGCCATCGGTTTCCAGCCTCCCTGTCTCCCCTGCCTCTGGAAGTGACGCGCCTGTCGCCTCGCTGCCCAGGCTGACGGCTCGGAGTCCTCGACACTGTTCTCTCCGCGACTCGCGTGCGGCCTGGACGTTCACACCTGACGCATCTCTCAGGCCCCTT
>NW_006488523.1:0-747 GCF_000325575.1 Pteropus alecto | reverse complement strand
AAATTAAGACCATTGGGAAACAGAAGGAAACGCTCTGGTTAATGATTTGATGAGTGGACTAGGAACTGAATCTTGATTAAGATTCTGGCTATGATCCAGGATATAAAAGCAAACATATTCTAACTTTGCCATAAAGAATTCTGAAGGTCTGTCTGGGACCTCAGCTCTTTGGTTTAGTTCTTTGAGATTAAAGTTCCCTGTTACGCAGAGGTGGACCAGGGCAGTTTTATGTAGGCATACGGCACCACGGCGGTGGGAAATGAGGATGAAGTGTCAGTTTTACTATAAATCAGCTGTGATACTTTTGGCCAATCACACTCTTTGATCTTTAGTTTTCTGATCAATATAACAGGAATGATAATTCTTGCTGCTATTTGATCTTCAGGGGATTGGTGAGGAAAAATGATTAACCGAAAAAATGTGTGCAAATATACTTTGGAAGTTAAGAAGGCCACAACATCTATAGCAGAAAAGACAATTAGGATTTGATCTCCTTTGGCTGACTGGTATCTTAATACTTTGGAAATATTTACTGAATATCTACAAGTTGCCATGTATTAAAATCAACAGCCTTTGCCATGTAAGTCACTTCACCTCTTTGAGATTCAGTTTCCAAATTTACATGATAGAGGCGATGACAACTACATCTCTTATTGGATTATTGTAGAGATAGGATGAGCAGTGGAGCTAAACTCAATAAATGGTACTGTGTGGATGAAGGAGTGTGAAATGTGGAAATGCGTCATA
>NW_006488522.1:0-747 GCF_000325575.1 Pteropus alecto | reverse complement strand
TCAATATTTTAGGAAATTATACATCTCTCTGCCTTTCTTCAGTCTTGTTAGATTTTATGATTTACTAGGCACATTGATTTCCATCCTTGAAAATTCCCTTGAGGGCGGTAAACTATGAATTTCTAAAGCAGTGGACTAAAACAGTTATGCATATCCTTTTATTTATTTGGCTATCTCGAATTATCTATGTGGATAAATCCAGGTAATCATGTTGGAATTAGTAGTTCAGGTGACCTAAAAGTGACTCACCCCCATTGGTCAAGTTCATTGGTCATGGTGGACATGACCCTCATCACTGTTCTGGGCCCAGTTTCAGCCACATTCAATCAGATGGCTCATGGGAGGGGCCTGGGAATCTTGTCTTCAACACGAACACAAGTGATTTTATACACTCCTGTTTTGGGACTGTATCATATACCATATAATTAGAGATGGGCTCCCAGAAGTCCCGATGAGGTACAAGGGACCCTCAAAGGAGGGTCAAAGGCTGTGTATGCATTCAGAGCTTGGAAAGTTGGCAGGGTGTGGAATCTTCTAAACTCCGATTCCAGATGCTTAAACAATCAAGAAGACCAAGTGAAGTAGCAAGGCCCAGCATTACAAGGGAGAGGCTGTGCCAGGAAGGCATCATTTGTATTTTTTATCGAGTCAAGCCCATGTGTCCTTCCTCCTTCCAACAGTGGCTATTTAAAAAAAAGAAAATTTTTTTTAAATTTTTTTTTAAGTGAGGCAACCCTTGGTTGACCT
>NW_006488521.1:0-747 GCF_000325575.1 Pteropus alecto | reverse complement strand
GGTCCCTTTACTGCCTTCTGAACCTTAGTCTCATCTGTCAAATAGTTATATGACCCTGTTTTGATGGATCTCTGTTAGGACCACCCAACAAGCCTGGGCCAGGACAGTGTCAAAAGAAGTAGCTGGTCTTTGGAGATGTCTGACAGAGTTTGAAAGCTGACTCACCCTCTATTCACATGTGACTTAGTTTATCTTTTGGTTCTGAGTCTCAGTTTCCTTATCTACAAGGTGGGTAAACACCTCCTAGCCTTCTGCTTTTAGTCCAAGCTGGGCATAGGAGAAGCTACTGTCATTATATGATGAATAAATGAGAGAGGGTCTGTTGCTCGAACTTTATTCCTATCAACACTTGCTGATGGTCCTGTAGGCCAGGCCCGCACTGGGTGCTGGGGACACACAGGAGATGGAACCAGTTCAGGCCTCAAGGGCTCTCAGGTAGGGCAGCTGGAAGGAGTCATGAAGGTCAGTGGAGGGGGAGGGCCTGAGCCCCAAACTGGAGAGGACTGAAGCACATCAGACAGGGCTCTGGGTAGAGAAGACAGGGAAGGACGCAGGCAGAGGAAGATAAAGAGGCAGGTGAAGTTGCTATGAGATGTGCTGCAGGTGCTCAGAGCAAGGCACAGCCAGGGCTCGGATTCTGAGCAAGGTGGGGGGATTGGGAGAAAGGGCATTATAAAGATGACTTTGGAGAAACAGAGAGAGAGGGGAAGGGAGGGAGGGGGTGAGAGAGAGAGAGAGAGAGAGAGA
>NW_006488520.1:0-747 GCF_000325575.1 Pteropus alecto | reverse complement strand
AAAAAATAAATATATTTAAATTCCAACAAAGACAAAAACTGAAAGTGAAGATTACCAATGTAAAAAAAGAAGATATTTTATCTATAGAGACATAACAAATAATCTGGTAAAATGATCATCTGTATAACAAAACTAACAGAAGCCAGAAAATAAAATATTTTAAGTACTGAAAGCAAGTTTCTATCTATTTAGATCCATGCTCAAGTGAATTCTTCTTTGAGAATTAAAGTTAAAACAAGAAATCTTCAGACAAATAAAACAGAGAATTTATCTCACTCAAATTCTCACTGAAAGAACTAATTAAGAGTATATATCACCCAGAAAGTAACTTAACCCCTTGTGAAGAGTGAGATACAAAAAGAACAATGAGATTCATTGAGAAATCTGGCTAAATTTAAAGGAACATTGATATTAAACAAATATTTAGTATATTATAATTGTAATCATATCTAACATATAATAATATTTAAACAGTTTATTATTAACTAATACTTTAGCATCAATGATTTATTTTACACTACCACATGACAGCACATAAGGTAAAGTGGGAAGTAACCAGAATTAAAACATTCCAACTTTCTTTTATTATTCCATATCAGATTGTCTGATTAATAAAGATTTAGATAGGCCAAGTATGTCTATTAATATTTAAGGTAATTTATTAAAAATGAAAAAAATGTTTAATAATCTAAAAGAAGTAAAAAGAAAAATTAGAAAACAATTTAATCCATCGTTGGAAAAAGGGGA
>NW_006488519.1:0-747 GCF_000325575.1 Pteropus alecto | reverse complement strand
AGAGCACCTCCAGCTTCAAGGATTCAGCTGCCAATGCCCATCTAGAGAAAGCTGGCCCTTAATTCTCACCACTTCGAATGCTTTACAAACCTCTGTACTAAACCTTGAGGTAGGAGGTAAGCCTGAGAGAAGGCTGGGAGTAGCAAACTGAGGAGAGAACTGAGAAGCAACAGGTTACCTCAAAGGCCGCCCAAACAGACTGCCCGTTTGCATCCTTCCTGGGCCTTGCTTCTGCAAGAAGGGGAATGGGAGAGAGCACACCTTAAAACATCCAGAAGGAGTGTTACAGGGGCCAGCAAGGCAGTTGTTGTTCAGGGACTCTGTCATAAACAGCAGTGGGGAAAGAAGAATTAGAGGAAGAGAAGGAAAAGGAGAGGAAGGTGTGGGAGAGGGAAAAGTATAAAACCTCTGAGACACAGGAGTGGGAGGCTGGGGGATTCCCCAGACAGGGGCTCAGGCTGGACCAGATGCAGAGAACAATGGGCCTCTCAAGGCTGGAGAGCCGGAAGGAAAGAGGGAGGGAGGCCACACGGTCAGGCCAGGGAGGTCCTGGTGCTTCAGGAGCCAAGGGCATGGGCACCCCCATGGGTCCGTGTAGGCAGGGACTGCCCCAGGGCCAGTGCAAGAGCCAGAGGCATCCACAAGTTTGGGAGGAGCTGTGCAGATCATAACTCTGCTAACAATAACGTCATTGCCTGTGACTCTGGGCCAGCCCGTCACTCGTCATTTCATTTCATCCTCACAATT
>NW_006488518.1:0-746 GCF_000325575.1 Pteropus alecto | reverse complement strand
TTGAGTGCTTAACCTGAAGGTGTGAGAATACCGGTTTCAGCCTGAACTTTGTCTGCAACGTGCAGACAAGCCATATCATGGAACTAGGGCCCCTTCAATTTTGTTCCAGTGAAATTAACCACAGAGTTCTAGATTGAGGGGAAAGATATTAGCAGACATTGAATTCAACTTGATCTTTTCCAGATAGAAAACTTGAAGCCACAGCTATGGCCAACATAGTTTTGTGCTTGCAGTTATGAAACCTCTGATTCTTATTTCTTTCCCTTTACACCACATTAGTCCCCAGTGACATCCTGATGACAGTCCATCAGTTTGTTCATGGAGTATAACATTTGCACCTCCTCTGACAGGTTAATGCTCTGTCCTGAAAAGGTTTACCTTACATCACATGAAAGAAAGATCAAATTAAATCATCTCATCCACACTTTACCATAGAGGTTATCACCTGCATTCTTTGAGACATTAGTCATGTAAAAAGCAATACAGACTCAGAAAGGACTAATTCCCAGAGTCTACTTGGAGAGAGATATCTGTCTAGCGGGCTCTGCCCAGCCCTAGAGACCTGAGGGCAGTCAACTGGAAGGGAACAGACTGAAAAGATGTAGTACCTTTCCTTCTTCTTCTTCCCCTTCACAGTTTTCCAACAGGTTCTATGTTATCATACCAATTAGCAAAGCATTTAAATATTAAACCAAAACATGCCTACAGAAAATATGTGAAATGTAAATGCACAGCTCAATAATGTG
>NW_006488517.1:0-747 GCF_000325575.1 Pteropus alecto | reverse complement strand
AGGAAGGAAGGAAGGAAGGAAGGAAGGAAATCTTACATGCAATTTCTCATGTAATTCCTGTAATACTTCAATAGATTCTAATCATGTTTAGGTTAAAGTCTAAAATTCTTATGGTGGCTTACCAGCCCTCTGTAACCCACTGTCTGTCAAAATCCTTGGCCTCCTTTTCTGCACTGCCCCCTCTCTGTCTGCTCCAGCTATTAGGCTTCTGTTCCTTCCTCGATGGCAATGACGACTTCTCAACCGCAGGTCTTTCATCTCTTCTTATCCACTTCGTGTGGACTACATGCAACACGCCACATTAGTCTCCTTTAAAAGACCAATTCCTCAGAAAGATTTTCCCTTTAATTTTCTTTGTTGCATTCTCATATCTCCCTTTCAGAATACTTAACACAATTCGACTCCTCGCTTACTGTTTAATGAGGGCTGAGACCGTAACGACTTTAATCACTAGAGCTTGTACATGACTGTATCCCTAGGGTTTGGCACATGATAGACACTCAAATATTACTGAACAAACCAGGTAATATTCTGATACCTGTTTTAAGGATGAGATACTTGGAGCTTATATAGTTTAAGTAAGTAACCCGAAGACACAGCTAATAAGTAGCAAAATGCAGCTCTTTCTGACTCCATGTATTAAAGATTTAGTTAGATTTAAAATGCCATACTGCCTTATCAGCTATGGCCCATTTCATCTGATGCCTTATAATAATTCCCACACCATTTCTGTCACACTATACTGTT
>NW_006488516.1:0-746 GCF_000325575.1 Pteropus alecto | reverse complement strand
GTCTCGTTCATTTTCTTCTCTAGCAATCGGCCATGACTCCCTTTGCTCCAGCCCTCCTCCTCCTGAGGCTGCTGCCCCCTGAGCAGAGCCATTGGCGCGGCAGACACACTCCCCTGGGGAAAGGACGGGAACAGCACCCTCCCCCAACACCTCTCAGCTCAGCACAGGCAGCACAGAGGCCCACACCTGCTGCGGGAGCCATGGCCACACGGAGAGCCAGACACACCACTGGACCTGGGGCTGACAGGCTCAGAGGCAGTAACGGCAGGCACTGCAGTCGGGTCACCAGGCTCCACTCCCTCAGAGGGTCCACCAGGCTTCCCCGGCATTGCCCACTCCTCTGAGGGTTTCCAGTGCACAGGTAAGGCCTGAAGCACTCACCTGGGCTCCTCTGTGGTGGAGATGGGCAGCTGAAGGAGGTGGCTCCATGGCTGGCTCCCTTCTCCCAGAATGGGGACCCACGTTTCCATGTGGCTTCAAGGTCAGGTTCCAGTGCTGAGGGAGGTTGTGGGTGACCTCGCCACCACCCATCTGGAACAGCACAGGACTCGGTGACTCTGTGGAGATTCTGTACCTTCCGGCTCCTCGTGAAAACTGCCCAGCAGGACTCGCTGTGTCGCCCTGCTCCCGGAAAGGGCCTGGACTCCGAGAGAAACCTGGAGTCTGCAAGTAACCCCTGCCGGTCCAGCTGGGTCCATTTTGAGGTGTCAGGTTTCAGCCTTCTCCTCCTCCTGAGCAGTGAGGCC
>NW_006488515.1:0-746 GCF_000325575.1 Pteropus alecto | reverse complement strand
AGAGCGTATCCGAGGCTCCCTGGTGGAAGGCTGGTGCCACTGCACGAGTGAATAATTGCAGCCAGGCACCGAGGAAAAGGGGAACGCAGAGGGCCTCCCAGTGGCTGAAGAGGTAAATCCCGAAGCCTGCGCGTCTCACGGCGCTTGCCTAGCTCAGTCTCGGCCTAGGCTGAGTGGGGAAGGTTGGGGAAATTCCCCAACCTCTACACAGCTACTACATCAGCTGTAAATGTTTAAGAAATCCCCGGCCAGGGAATGTATTTTCCCTTTCAGATCTATATTACACCCCCGAGGATATCATTTTCATTTTTCAATATGTTGTAAATGACACCACTGAGCACCCTAGCGAAAGCTGGGTGAGCACTGAGGAAATGTTCATTAGCAGACTGTATGAGTGTGTGCATGTTGGGGGTGGGGAGGACTGGAAAGGAAATCACATTCAGAGCTCCTAAAGGGCCAGGAGGTGTCTTGTCTACCTTCCTGCCTGTTTGTGTCTCTCCACCTGGGTCATCACAAGCGAATTGGCAGGGATAAACAAAATATTTTATTATGAAATTACCAATACTAGTTTGAAGAGAAAAAAAGGTTTTTCTTTGAAAATACAAGATTGCCTATGACAATGTAAGATCTGAGGTCTCCGTGGCCACCTGGTTTACATATGTAATGAGGAAAATCAAGTAGCAGCTGAATTTCAAGCAGTCTAATGACACAAAGTAAATCTCTTAAGACTATTGTCCTCTCATCTT
>NW_006488514.1:0-747 GCF_000325575.1 Pteropus alecto | reverse complement strand
GTGCACGCGAGATAGCGGAGGCTCGGAGCGGGAGCCATGCGGCGTGGGCAGGTCTCGGCGGATTGGGGAGGTAGAACCGGCAGGGTCGCCCACGACGGCTGGACACGGGTTCGAAGCCAAGGGAGGGCTCCAGGGCGAGCCTAAGCTCCTGCCCTCGGAGCAGCAGCAGGAGATGGAGCTCCCGCTTTTGGTGGCGGTGGCGGGGAGACTGAAGGGGACGGGGTCTGGGGGAGGCGGGAGCACGGGTCAAGGTGGGACATTGAAGGTTCAGCTCCTTCCTGCCCTTCCCCAGGGAGACGCAGGCGCAGGCGGATGCGCATGTCCGCGGTTCACAGGGAGACAGAGCAGGGGACCTCGCGTCAGGCCGGTGGCATTCTGAGCCCTGGAACTGGAGGAGGTCGCAGGGGCCGAGCGCAGGAGAGAGCAGGCCGAGGATGCAGCCCGGGGTCGGCCAGCACTGAAAGGCAGGGGAGGCGAGGGTTCCAGCAGGGAAGCCGAGGTGGGTCGGTGGGGATAGGAGAAGGAGCGGGAGCCGGTAAGCAGAGGGGTGGCCAGGAGCTCAGCCACTGCGCGTAGGTCACAGGTCACGGGTCGCCAGTGTAAGCTGTGGGAAGCGGAGAAGGAGGTGCCTGAGGAGGTGGGGAGGTGAGAGAGGCCGGGCAGCGGGGGCCCCCAGCCCAGCGGCGTCCCACAGAACAGGGCTCTGTCATCGTCGGAGCAGCTGGGAGAGAACAAAGTGGAAAATGT
>NW_006488513.1:0-747 GCF_000325575.1 Pteropus alecto | reverse complement strand
TGTTATGAAGTAGGGATTAAACTTTTTTTATATATATACTACCCTATTGTTCAAACACCATTTATTAAAAAGTGTATGCCTTCCCCTAGAGCTATCAGTCCCAACTTTTTCATAAAACAAGTTTCAATATATGCTCGAGGATCTTCCTGAGCTCTCTTCTCTATTCCATTGATCTAGAATAGCAGACTAGCCTTGTGACAATACCATTCTTTATTAGTTATTATGGATTTAAAATATTCCTTGTTATCTGGTAAAGCAAGTCTTTTCTCACTTGTTCTTTATTGATGTGTCTTAGCTAGTTTTGGCTTTTTGTATATTCATATAATTTTTAAAATTAACTTGCCAAGTTACATATATATACAAACATTTTAAGAAAATACTCTTGTGATTTGATTAGAGTTGCACTAAAACAATCAATCAGGGGAGTGTTGACAGGTTGACAATATTGTGTCTTCTAATGTGTGAACTTTGTTTATTACTCTCTTTACTTAGGATTTATAAAATTCCCCTCAATAACAGTTTATATTTTTTGCATGAGAGTCTTCTACAGTTATTTTATTTATTCCTCAGGATTTGATAGTTTTAATACTATTGTAGGTAATACTTTTTTAAAAGTACATTGTCTGGCTGCTATAGGTATATAGAAATATATTGGTTTTTACACATTGATCTTGTATCCAGAAAACTTGCTAAAGCTACTCGGGAAATTAAATAATTGATTTGTGGATTCTTTTTAGTTTTACAGGT
>NW_006488512.1:0-746 GCF_000325575.1 Pteropus alecto | reverse complement strand
GACTTGCTTTTTTGCGAAACACACCTTATTGTGGTCGTCCGGAACCTAACCCGCAATATCCGCGAACCCACAATATCCGCAGTATGCCTGTATCTGTCCAGAATGGCGGATCCGTGACTGTGCTCCAGCTGGGATCCTTTCCTACTTGTGCAGTGGGTGGAGGTAAAGATGACTTGAGAGAGTTGGTGCGAAGTGCTTTGATACAGGTGTGAACCTGTTAGCATCCTTTACGTGCAGAGAGTATTATATTCATTGGATTTGTGAAACCTCATAGTCATGTTTGCAGCTCAAGGAAAATCATGTTAGCCCCGGCTCAAACCTGCCATCAGCCCTGGATGCCCACCCTCCGAGTTCCTCACCATCAAGCTTGAGTTTCTCATGATCTGACCCCTAACTCCCCAGTTCTTCGTTTCTTCCTCTCCTCTCACACCATCATTCTGCTTTGAACCCTGCCACCTCTGACAGGAATACCCTTCTCTCTATCATGCAAGTTAAAGTCCGCATCCACTCATCTAAGTCAGAGCTTAGAGACCGCTTCCTCCAGGACGTCTTCCAAAATGCCTGAGACACCCGTGAAACTACTAGGTCTTTTTTTTAACGTCATAGTGGCGGCCACATGTGAGACTCAGGTACGTCGCTCCACTTCTCTAAATTTCAGTTTTTTCACTTGTAAAATCGGTTGGATTTCTCCATTGAACACTGACTGACACCAGATGTTACTCATCATTGCCATTATCACTTTTTTT
>NW_006488511.1:0-746 GCF_000325575.1 Pteropus alecto | reverse complement strand
TCATCAGGCATTAGATGCTCACAGGAGCACGAGTCCCTGGTGCCAAAATGCTTGGGGACTGTTAATCTAGGACACAGTACACACCCTAAATTAATGACCATTACAAGGGCTGAGTCTCTAAGAGGCAAGAATACTCAGGTCCAGGGACCATGAGGTAGAAGCAGGTCCCGCTCCCCATCATTCCCAGTCTCTCACTTGGGGAATTCTGGTTTCCCATCCCCTCGACTTCAGGCTCTGTGAATCTGTAAGTCCTGGTTCCCAGAGAGGAAATATTTTCACAGGGGACGCAGTGAGAGTCCCATTGGAGGTTGTTTCAGCTACGGGCTGGTCACTTCAGGCTCCTCAGGATGAGCGAGCAACAGTCATGGGAAGGTAGCTGACTCTCATTATCAGAAGATGCTGGGGCAGGGAAAAGATGCCGGACGCTGAGGTGACCCACCTGGGTATCTCTTTGGAACTCCCCTCTCTACTTTTAATGAAGGATGAAGAAGTGCATCAATCATGGCCTGAGACGGACAGGTAGGTGGGCGGGGCTCAGCCCTATCTGGGATGAAGGTCTGGGCCAGGGTGACAGGAATCTAGAACAGGTGGGAGAGGAAGGGGGGGATGTGTGCCAACGGTGGCCTCTATTTTGGAGGCCACAGCTCACCCCGCCCCATCCTTCCTCTTGCAAGGGATCTAAGTGACACAAGAGTGGGCTGCTGTGGACGATGCTTAGGTCTGCCCAAGGATCAGCACCCATCATC
>NW_006488510.1:0-746 GCF_000325575.1 Pteropus alecto | reverse complement strand
TAATAAGTCTAGGTCTTGGTAAAGGAGCATAGAAGCTTGTAAGTAGGGGACTTCCTCCTATTTTCCAGTTTCTTGATGTGCAAGGAGGGTCAGGGTCCTATCTGGAGGGTAGTATTGTAGTTTAGTGAACCGTTTACAGTCCAAACTCTTTGATCCCTTTCCTATCATTAGTTCTCCTATCGTTAGTTTGGAAAGAGGAAGGTCCCACATGGGTCCTCACTGCCGCTGTATTTCACGGATAGCTGGGCCTGTGGCTGCGTTTCCTGCTTTCCTTCTCTACATGGTACAAGTTGGGAAGTGCTCCTGCTGCTGGTGAGGAAGGAGGAAAGAATAATCTTCCCTAACTGGGAATCGAACCTGGGCCACGGTTCTAACCACTAGTGCCGAATCCTAACCACTAGACCACAGTCCTAGCTGTGTCTGAATCTGAAAGTATGTTACCTACCTCGAGAGGATTGCGCTTGTGCCTTGTGGCATGGTGCTGGTGCTGCCTGGAAAGGCGGAAGGGGGACAGCGGGTGGCGGCATGGGTCTGTGAGTTCTCTCCAAGGTGTTAGTGAGTGCCCATTTGATTTTTTTTTCAAAGGCCTTCTGTTGTGTAGATTCCTAGAGTAGGGCCTCCCGTTCTCCCCCATTTGTGGAAGGCCATGACCTTTGTCTTCCTTGCCCCCCTCCCCAGGAGACCCTGATGTCTTCCCCCACTGGGAAGACTCTGACCTGTGTCTTCTAACTGAAGACTAGGAGCTC
>NW_006488509.1:0-746 GCF_000325575.1 Pteropus alecto | reverse complement strand
TCTCCAACCCCCAGAATCAGCTTTTTCTGAAATTATCTGCATAACCCCAATGTTTCAGACGTAGGGTCTACACAGTGAGATTGAATCCCACTGATTGTGAAGGTCAGCTCTGAGCTGGCCAGCAATTCCTCCATGTTGGCCATTTTGTTGTGGGGGGCTACTTGGAACCCCAGAATTGGTATAAAGATTATTTTCAGCTGAAGACATTTGAGATTCAGCAGATGCAGAAAGAAGCCTTTTTGGAGCTGCCCTTATGTGACTAAAAGCAGAAACTCCTGCGAAATCAGGACTGCCGTAAATGCCCTCTTTGGAGTGGGTCTGCTTCTAAAAGAGAGACCAAGAGCAAATTTACCATAAATTCCCTTTCTGGGGGAGTTTTATGGCCCTTAAGAAGAGGAAAAGGCCACTCATACCTGTATGGACAAACATTTTCACAAACTTTATCTCCGATTTATTCTCTTAAAGAAACCTATTTGTTCTTCCTACAAAAGCCTGTTCTCGCCCACCTCCACTTCTCTTATTAAGTTAGGTACAGAAGCCCCAAATTCTAACCACCCTTTTGAGTTAGTCAACACTGAGCATGCCCTACATTTATGTGCGATGCATATGTAAATAAACATTTTCTTCCTGTTAATGTCTGTTGTCATTTTAATATGCAGTTCCCAGCAACTGCAGGTAGAGGAAAAGTTTTCCCTCCACTACATCACCATCCTCTCATATCTTAGGAAACATGGTCATTTTGTTAC
>NW_006488508.1:0-746 GCF_000325575.1 Pteropus alecto | reverse complement strand
GCCTTATGTAGAAGGTGTCCTGTGGGGCCCAGTGGTAGTCTCCCTGGTCACCTGAGTTGGGTGCCCCAGGGGTGTTCACCATGTGGGTTTGTGTTCCCCCCTTTCAGTTACTGTTCCCACGTCAGTCAGTCAGTCAGGTTGAGCAGCTGTGAAGGCTGTTTGTGACTGCGGTGGACAAACTGTTGTGCGGGGACTGACCCCACAGAGAGAGAGTACCTTTAACGATGCTCTGGTGCCATCGAGTCTGCTTTTTCAGGTGTGTCATTGGTGAAGCCGGTTGGGTGGTGCTTTGGTGTGATCTGATGCCGGCCACCATGTGTGTTGGTTTTAGATCCTCTTGGGAGGCGCTTTGGTGCAGGCCAAGGTCAGCCACCACTTGTGCCGGGCTTGGGGCCTCTTGGTAGGTGCTACAGAGTGATCTGAGGTTGGCTGCTGCTTGTGCTGGTTTTGGAGGTGTCTGGGAGAGGATACTCTGCAGACTGAGGCCTGCTGCCACTTGTACCGGGCTTGTGGCTACTTTGTTGACCCAGACTGGCCAATGCTTATGCCAGGCCTGGGGCCACGTGATGGGAGTTACAGTGCAAGCTGAGACAGGTCGCCTTTTGTGCTGGGTTTGGGCCACTGAGCAAGAGCTACAAAGCTCGCTGAAGCCAGCCACTGCCTGTTTGGGATTTTTGGACCTTGAGAGATTTGGGGGAAGTCTGCAGTACAAGCCAAGGCAGGCTGCTTGTGTGGAGGAGCCACTG
>NW_006488507.1:0-746 GCF_000325575.1 Pteropus alecto | reverse complement strand
TGCCATGAATTCCGGGAGCCTCACAAAGGATGTCCAGGTCCCTGGACTCTTGGTACATCTGGGAAACAGATCCTGAGGGGGCAGATTTGGGCCAGTCACCCAGCACCTCCATGGCAGAGCTAAGGCCAGGTCCATCCCCCACAGCAGGACAGGGGTGAGACTGAGACAACCTTTGCCCCACTGTCCCTGGGGGTGGGGGTGGGGCATCTGGGCTTTGGGAGCTTCAAACTCAAGGGTTCCCAGTGGTGACTCACACCCCTCCCCCCAGACGCTGTGCCAGAAACCCTTCTCACGGGAGATCTGAGATCCTCTGAGCTTCTGCTCTATTTTAGGCCCCAGACAGTCAGGCGGGAGAGGGGGGCACAATGGTGGCTTTGAGGCAGCCCCACCCCCATTCTAACTCCCAGAGGTTCCCAGGACACTGAATTGACTCCAGAGGGACCTGTCTAAATTGGGCCTCTAAGACCATCCTTCAACCCTAGATTTGGGTCCCAGACATGGCTCCCCCTTAGCTGGCTCCTCAGGCCCTCCCCCTCCCTCTGCTCAGGCACCCCCAGCCCATGCACCATCTGTCATTTCCCCAGCCACCTGGTTGTTCCTACTCTACCTGGAAGGCCCAGCCCATCACTCCTAGAGCCCTCTAGACAGAACTCATCCCCTTGGCCAGTAGGGGTGGAGCTAGGGTTAAAACCTTTCTGCTCAACTCAGGAGTCTGTGGTTGGAAACACCCACCATGAATTCGAGGG
>NW_006488506.1:0-746 GCF_000325575.1 Pteropus alecto | reverse complement strand
ATAACTAAATACCTGATTTCTCAGTATTTATTTTGCATGTGAAAGCATAGATTATTATGAGGATATAGTGGAATGTTTAGGTTTGTAACAAGATTATTAGCTGTTTAGGTTACAATTAAAAATTCTTAGAGATTGTATTTTATAGACTTCTCTCCTTATCCTTCTGTCTACGAAAATTTCTTTGAAAACCTACGTTGTGGATGGGCATTCGGCAAGATGACTTTTAAAGATTATCATTTTTAGGTTACTCATACATTTCAATAAAGTAAAGCTATTTTTACTGAAGGCAACAAATCTGATATAATGTCTTGCACATATGCATTTTATAAGTCATGTTAATTCCTGAATATCTTATTAGATGTATATGTTGCCTGGATTTATCTAAGATTTTTCCTTGTTAATGATAACCAAGAGTATTATTTACCAACTCAGGAAGAAGCATACATAAATGCACCTCTTTTTATTTCCTTGAAAATTTGGATGAGTAAAGTTATACACAGACACATGAACATATATTACATGAAAGATATTTAATAGATAACTATTAAGTACTAAATTATATTTTTAAATTAAAAATGGTACTCACATCATCATTTTAACAAAACTTAATACTTTTATAAATGTTCTTTAAATTTAATTTACACTTTTCACAAACCAAAAAAATATTTGTCTGGATAAACGGTGAAAAACTAGACAGTATTAAACTGGATTTAAAATACACCATAGAAGAGGTCAGATAAAAGAGG
>NW_006488505.1:0-746 GCF_000325575.1 Pteropus alecto | reverse complement strand
GAGTTTGGGCCTCTCCACCCTGGAAGGGACAGCGGGGACAAGAGTTGGGGTGTCGGGGACGTGCCAAGTGTGGGCTGAGGTTGGAGTTGCTTGTTTAGAGCCATCATAGGCCACCATGAATGACTGTGTGGTCAAGAAAGGAGCGTCTTAGGGAGACAGCGGACCGTGTTCACGGTTGGTTTGAAGTTCTTTGTTCCCGGAAGGGAGACACGTGCTGGTCTGAGCTGTTCGATGAGGTTTCTGGGTAGGAAACAAAGCCACCAACCTGATGACGTGCCCAGATCTTGGTCTCCAAACCCGGATGGCCCTAAGTTAGCTCCACTCTCCCCAGCTGTGTGTCCTTGTGCAAGTGGCTAAACCTCTCTGAGTCAATCCCGTCACCTGAAAAATGGGGATAGTAGTATTTGCCTTCTGGGATTAGATGGGAGAGCGTGTGTTTTGATGCACTAGGCATTCAGTCATTAAACTGTAGCAGGTCTCCACGAAAGATCCTTTGAATCACTGAGAAGTTAAGGTGTTTCCCAGGAACTATAGAAATGCAGTCACGCACACACCCGAACTCCACATTTCCAGCACAGCATTGCCAAGCTGCCCGCCTTGCAGACTTCGAAGGAAGTAAAGGGTCCATTTGTTATACACTGTGGTATCTGCATACTTCTCAGTTCCTGATGTCCTTGAGATGGTTTGTTTTCTCTGAACAGGACACGTATCTCTCCCCATCATCCCGACCTTATTTGTTTGTTTGT
>NW_006488504.1:0-746 GCF_000325575.1 Pteropus alecto | reverse complement strand
AAACGGGGACCTGTCCCCTGACGGGCATGACGCAGGAGTGAGAGGACACCGTGCTCGCCACGGGGCGCAGGCTGGTCAGGAGGGCAGGGCGTGGCGGGCGAGTGACCGTGGGCCTCTTGTCCTCGGTGGGGCCCCGGGCTGGCACAGCGGTCTCGTCCAAAAAGACCCCAAGAATGCACCCCTCTCTTTTTTAATTTGGGGGATTGCCGGATAGCCAAGGGGAGAAAGGTGCGCTGTCGGATTTTATTTCTTCTGCCTAAAGATAAGTTCTAACAGACGGTCCCCTTAGGGGGCCCACAGTGAGTGGCCTGGGGCCTCGGTGCTTCATAGGACGCGGACGTGACAGAACAGCGTCTGCTGCCTGCACACGTCTCGTCCCCCCCTCTGCTGCCTGAGGACACCTGGTCCAAGAGACGGGGCCTTCTGGAGGGTTCCAGTGTATTTTCAGAACTTTAATTCCCTCTCTCTCTGACAAAAGTAGAATCCGATTTGATTATTTTTAAAGCGTCTTTCACAGCTGAAGTCACTATGTTCGTGTAAGAACTACCATATTGGCAGCTTGCACGGAAATGTACATTTTATTCAGACAAAGCTCTGGGTCTGTCTGAAGCAAGAACACCGTCCCGTCCCGACACGTGCTGCTGGCTGCCGCCCAGCTCCGGACGGCCCGCTCCGCGGGGCGGCCCCTGCGTTGACTCACGGCCCTGCAGTCACCGGAGTCGTGAATCTTTGCTGAGCCAGATGCG
>NW_006488503.1:0-744 GCF_000325575.1 Pteropus alecto | reverse complement strand
AGGGGTCAGCTACCATTGTCCTCGTTTTCCACACCCCCACCTGCCTGCGTGTGCCCGGCGTGCTGGCACAACCCCCCAGCCCCGTGTTCGCAGAAGGTCATGTTTCTTGATAAACTGTTCCGATTTTCCTCCTTCACCTAAGTGGCCCCTCAGAATGGGCTGCGGAAGACACAGCTTCTTTCTGGAAGCAGCAGAGCTGCGACCATGCACCAGGGCTGCTGGGCAGTGAGCTCGTTAGCCAGGAGGTAATTGGATTTCCGTGGCGTCGTGGAGTCTCCAGGATCAGGGCTGGACAAAGTTCTTTTTGCCAGGCAGACACCTTGTTTTGAACCAGGGCCTGGATGCCCCCACATCATGCCTAATCTGTTTAAACCATTGGGTAAATGGGCTCTTTACTGACATGCATCTCTCTTGGGAAGCATGCCAGTCACCCAGGCTGGGCCCAGCTTCTCAAGGCCTGGGCAGTATGGATCCCCGAGTTTCCTACGGGGATGGCAAAAACGAATGCAAGACACTTCAGACCAAATATGCAATTGAGTTCTATTGCTAGATAGGACATCAGAAATTGGGAGTGCTCCAGCAGAAGGTGGGCGAGGGGTGCCGGGTGCCCCAAAGCTCGGGCACTCACAGCATACATTGTGAATTTGGGATTTCACAGTTCACAAACTCCTCCATTGTAGCTTCCCTTCATATCTGTTGATGAATAGTAGGTAAACTGCTCAGGTTTGGGGGTGCGTTACATCC
>NW_006488502.1:0-745 GCF_000325575.1 Pteropus alecto | reverse complement strand
TCCTGTCGGTGAGGGAGGGGTTCGGTTGTGGAGATGACAGGCCACCGACACCTGACATTAGCCGGATGAGACGCACAGCAGGTGTTTAGTCAAATACACTCGCAGCCCAGGGGAAGGTGGTGTCCACGTCATTCGGGGCCACATGGGGTTACAGTTGGAATGGAGTGGACGACCAGGAGAGGTGGGAGGCGAGAGGGTCTGGCGACAAGAGGGTGGGGCAGCCTCGTGGTTCCCGCGGGAGCACGTGACTGTCTTGTTTGAATAGTTTCGCAAGTCTGCAGGCTGGCAGCGGGGGAACTGACCCCAGCTGCTCAGGGATAAGCAAGAACCCCGCCCGGTCCCTTGGAGTGTCGTCTGGCTAGGAGACTTTCCGTGGGGGCAGAGAACCAGTGGCCGGGCCAGGGGAGGCCCTTCCGATTTTATCAGATGTCGAGGCGACGCTCAATATTGAACCTTGACCCCAGGCCCTGCACCAGGGCACCCGTGTCCCATCCTCCCCCTGCAGCAGAGGCAAAGGCCTGTCCCCCCGAGTGTGAGTCCAGAATTCCGCCACCTCCTGTCCCCTCAAGGGCTTGGCCTTTGGATTTAGGATGTCACGCTTACGGGTCCCCCGATCCTCCTGTCTTCCGGGTAGCATATGAGGACGATGTCCTCGGTCCTGTGAACACACGAACGTGGACGATGTGCTAACGAACAAAGCCCCCTTCACCCATCGCCCTCCCCTCCGCCAGCCCCCTCTCTCTTA
>NW_006488501.1:0-746 GCF_000325575.1 Pteropus alecto | reverse complement strand
TTTTTTTTTTTTTTTTTGACATTTTTCATTAGGTTCCAGGGAAACAACTCAGTTTACCATAAATAAACTGGCTCCCTTCCATTTGAAAATATGATAGCAACTTTGCAAGAGACTTTTGGACAGAGAGTATGTTCCAGTATTAGGCCAAACTCTCCAGGCTTTTAAGCTTTCTCTAGAGCCAGATACTACAAAGAGTGGTAATCATTTGTAACAGTAATAGTACAAAGGCTCTCTTGGCCCTGGCCCAGACTTAACCCCTAACATAGCTGGTAGTGATCTAATCCTGCAGTTATCTTTCTATGCGACTCCATGCCCAAGGATTTATTTAATTAGATACACATTATTGTGTATAAGTCACTGCCTTTTAAATCTTGGTTAGAGGGAGGGTATTTTCTTGCAATCTTATTCGGTGAGAAGAAAACAGTAGGAGTTTTCAACTGAAGATACTCTTAGCTCTCTGGCTCAATGAGAAAATTAATCAGTTTATCCTGAGAAGGGCAGGATCAATTGAATACTCGTTCATTCATGCACTCATTCAGCAAATGTCTACCATATGTCAGCTCTCAGTCAAATTTCAAGTACTGTGTAGTAAAGGAAATACAGTCTCTGCCTTCATGGGGGTTAGAGTTTCGTTATACTCAACTTTTGAAAGTCCACACGCTTTCTGTCATGAAAGTATTCTTCAGTAAATGTATTGACCCCACATTGTGTTATCTTTTGCATTTATCTTACTTAAAAAAGTGTGT
>NW_006488500.1:0-746 GCF_000325575.1 Pteropus alecto | reverse complement strand
ACATAATAAACAATAAATATTTGTTGATGGATTAATTGAATAAATAAATGAATAACTTGCTTTCTCTGTTCTTTCTGTCTAAATAAAAGGGATCCACAGACTAGCTGAACAACTGTCTCCTAAGGGCCTAAAGGGCAATGTTTAGAGGTTTCTAGAGAGTACATATAACTTTTACACACAGCTAACATTTATGGAGCAACAGCTTTGTGCCAGACATTCTCCCCTCGTCCTTTTAGGTCTACAAAGTAAACATTATTATGGGCACTACAAGATGGATGTGCTGTGACTTCCAAAAGTTAAATAATTTACCAAATTATAATTATAAGCCATATTTTAATACAAATTAGAGTACCAGTGGTATATTGATTGCCTGTTGCTACTGTAATACCACAAATTTGTTTTCCTACAGTTTTGGAAATAGGAGTCTGAAATTACTTTTACTGGGCTAAGTCAAGATTTTAGCAGGGCTGTTTCCTCCTGGAGTCACTGAAGGGATGGATAATCTGTTTCCTTATCTTTTTTAGCTAAAGGTCCCCCATATTCATTGACTCTTAGCCCCTTCCTCTGTCTTTAAAGCCATCAGCATAGCATCTTCTAATCTTTCTCTCTTTGACCTCTGCCTCCCTGAAACACCTCCTTCCTTCACCTCTACCCACCTGCCTTCCTCTTATAAGGACCCTTGGGATTACACTGGGCCCACCTCAGGGACCAATAATCTCCCCATCTCAAGATCATTAACTTAATCA
>NW_006488499.1:0-746 GCF_000325575.1 Pteropus alecto | reverse complement strand
GAGAGTTTGCTGAACGAGCAAATCAATTAATACAGAGGAGGTGGTGGTCACTAATAAAGCCATTCCACAGATAAAAGTGAGATCGTCAGCAGGGATAGGCACTTGGAAGGACAGGAAGAGAGACTGGGGGAGCCTGTCCTAGCCTGGGGGAAAGAGGACTTCTGGGGAGCGATGCCTGGGAGGCAGCAGAAGGATCCAAGGCAACCACTAGTGAACGGGGTGGCGAGAGGCCTTTCTGGGCAGACAGAACGGCACGTGCAAAGGCTCCGTGGCCTGGAGAGGAGAGGACAGAGTGTCCCAGGGAAAGAAGCCTGTATGGATGGAGCAGGAGCACGCGCCGTGGAGGGCACGGAGGGGTCTGCAGCCAGGAGATGCCAGCAGCAGGCACAGGACAGGATGGAGACAGCAGCTCCTGGCCTCCCCGGACCAGCCTTACTGCTAACGGTGGCGCGCTCCACCCCACTGAGAAGGGTGTTACATTAAGCCGTCCAGGAAAACACCGTGGACAGCAATCTTGCAGTATGTATCGAGAACCTCGGACACGACTATACTCACAGGTGCACCCCACTTTCGGGGACCATCCTATAGAAACTGGGGACATACTATGCAGGCAAACGACTCTAGTGCAGACTTTAAAAATGATCGTGAGGTTTATGAGGCAGCAGAGGAATGATTGTATTTATGACGGAACATTCACTAGATAGAGTGTATGTAAAATTCACAAGCATTTAAGACCATTATGGAAA
>NW_006488498.1:0-745 GCF_000325575.1 Pteropus alecto | reverse complement strand
GAAAATTTAAAATTACATATGTGGTTCACATTATATTTCTATTGGACAGTGCTGTGCTAGATCCTCTGTAACACCTACCAGCAGAATCGGTGGAGAGCCAAGGGGATAGTGCCCCTGCCTCTGTCCCACTTGTGGCATGTGGATGTCATAGAACTACTTTACCATCACAGCAGAGCCAGTCCCAGAGGTCTATGTATGTCAAAGCCCAGAGAACAACAAAGGGACTGCTCCTCCCCTTGGGTCAGGTCAAATGGGGAATCCATGTGGAAGAAGGCAGACCCAACAGGGCACTGGCAGTGTTAGCCAACATGCAACACTTCACCTGCATTCTCTCAATCACCCCTCACAGCAACCCAATTTCAATAAAGAAATGGGATCGAAAAAGTGGAGGGACCTACCCAAGTTCTCCAGTGGGTGACTCATAGAACTGTAACCAGATGTCACTACATGCAGACTTTCTTCCTCTGTGTCTCACTGCTGTCCTCATGAGCTCATCAAAGCCTCAAAGAGGGGAAGGAACTATCCTTCCACATGCTTCCTACCGTGTTATAAATCTGGACTGCAGTCACCTCTGTTCTGTTCTTGGGTCGCCTGTGCTTTCTTGAAGGCATAAACTGAGTGGCTTACCTCTTAGCTGATACCCACACATCTGGCAAGTGGAGAGCAGCTTGTTTGCATCCTCAGACCACATTGTGAATGGAATGTGCTAGAGCAGCAGTCCTCAATCTTTTTGGCACCAGGGACC
>NW_006488497.1:0-745 GCF_000325575.1 Pteropus alecto | reverse complement strand
CAAAAGCATCATCTGATAGATGCTCGGGAGACCGGGCGGCACGATCCTGGTGCTCTGAGCATTTTGGATGGGACGCTTCTTGTTTTAGGGGCTGCCGTGCCCTGCAGGGTGTTTATCCCCGAGCGCCAATAGCACACACACCCCTAGTGTGACACGCAGAATGTCTCCATTGTCAACATCCTCTGTGCGGCGAAGCGGCCCCAGCGAGGACCAGGGCTCGGAGACCAGGTGTGCTTTTATTCCTGGTGAACTGAGAGTTCCTTGGTGCCACACGCGGCAGCTCTCATGGAACATGAACTATTTTAAACACACGACTTGCATGGTTTAGAGTGATTGTCCCGCTTAATTTTTTCATTCCAGTTCTGCTTGAAAGCGAAACTTGGTAACAGTATCTAAATTCCTCAACTCCTCTTCCAAGCGAGAGGGATTTGATTCCTTAGAGAAGAGTTTCAATGTGACTAGTGATGAAAACACAGACATTTAGGAGCTACATTCAGAAGTCTGAAAGCACTTTTCCGAGGGGAAGGGAGCTGGTCTGCTGGTTGGACGTGGAGTTCGCGCTCTCTGCCGCCTCTCTGATGGTTGGCGGGGGAAGGGGGGGTGGTAGGAAACCTGAGCGCGCCCAGAGCGAGGTCGAGCCCCGTTTTGCAGACGCCTTGACGCGTCGCCGCCCCAACGCCGCGGGCCGGAGCTTGCGAGGCTTTGTTCCGCGGCCGGCCACCGGGGGGCGCGTGGCTCCCGGTCC
>NW_006488496.1:0-745 GCF_000325575.1 Pteropus alecto | reverse complement strand
AACAGGAATTTACTGACCTTGACTTAATGAAGATATAGAGATGACAAATATTGGTAATCACTTCAGTAAATTCTCAGCCTAGAGCAGGATTTACACTCATGTAACCTGTTACATTCAATGTGACGAGTGCTATGCTAAAGGTAAAAACTGTGTGCTTTGGCAGTAAAGATAAAAGAAATATCCAATTCAACCTCTGGAGGTCAGAAGAACTTACCAGAGGAGGTAACATTTTGTGCCTTGAGTCTTGAAAAAGAAGTAGAAAAGGAAGCTTCAGAGGCAAAGAAAGGTGTCTTCCGGATGGAAAGAATCACACGCACAAAGAAATCAAGTGGAAATGACCACGGTGTATTTGAGAATTGCAGTGTTCCATACAGCTGAAGAAGAGATTTCTTGCGAGTGGATGGTGAGATATGAGAATGACAACCTGAGCATGGTTCTCAGCATGAAGATGCCTTGTATTCCCTGCTAAGAATTTTAGAATTTGTCCTATAGGCAACAGCAAAAAATTTTGAAGGATTTTAAATCAAAGAGGAACATGAACAAATGTGGTTGAATACCCTAGGAAGGGGAAGAAGAGCCTTGGAGACAGATCCAGCATAGTCCAGAGTGGTCCCCTAGGAAAGGCAGTCAAGATAAGTATACTTTTTTTTTTACGACAAAGACAACATGAGAAGTGTGTAGAGGACAAGTGTCTGCCTAAAGCTAACATAATAATCTGAGAATTAAACCTGTGACCTTGGTTACC
>NW_006488495.1:0-745 GCF_000325575.1 Pteropus alecto | reverse complement strand
AACGGTCAAAAATTGGCAGACCACCTAGACACAGGCCACACTGATAAGAGAGAAAACGATTTGTAAAAGTAGTAAGGCTATTTGCGATTTCTTTTCGTAATTTAAAAAGAAAAAAAGATTAGGCATGAAAATGAAAACCTCGAAACTGTAACTATCTGTAGAAATGGCAGGTGGAAAATCAAAATATTTTTAAAGTCCTCTCATTTGGCTCTGATGAGCACTACTCGCTCCAATTTTCTTCTGTTACACATTGCACGGCATCTGTTAGAGTAGCTTGATCTTTCTTTTTGAAGGTAGCTAATCCACAGAGTTTATAACTCAAAATGGAAAGAGTCTAGAAAGCATCTCAAGACCTTTGTGGATGCAATCATCGGGTGGCTAAGAAGTACGAGCGATGAAGGCGGCAATATGTAGCCTGCAGAAGAAAATACTTGAACTTAGTTCATAAAGATTTATGTACTTTTTCTCAAGGGACGGGCAGATGTAGGGGCTGAAATGGCACAACGGCTGGGATCGCAAGGTAAGAGTAAAAGCGTCCTGAGAGATCGGTGACAGGACACAGAATCTCAAGGTCAAGCCCAGGGGCAACTTCGGACTTCGCAGCAAAAGGAAAAGTAAAGCTGTTCAACGGACTTCTTGCCCGCGACTGGGAGGCGGGGCCGTGACGCGCGCTACTGCGCAGACTCTGCGGCTGCGCGCAGGCGCACGAGGGAGGAGTCGCGCCCTCGGGGCGGTGCTCCCTGGC
>NW_006488494.1:0-745 GCF_000325575.1 Pteropus alecto | reverse complement strand
CCGGCCTGCCGCCGGCCGCCCCGCAGCACCAGCCCACCTGCGCCCCTGTCCGCTCGTGCCCGCTGGCTGTGCCGGTCACGTGACAGAATTGGTTTCACTCTTTTCTTATTTATCTCTTAGTCGTGTGCACTTGACATATTTAAGCTCGTGGTATATTTATCATTTGGATTCTTGCATTTTAAAAACCTAACTTCATAACCATGTGCTACATTTTCTGTGAAACTTTTTGCTTTTAAAAAGCCTCTTTCTTTTAACATATTTCCAAAGTAAAACTCTTGAGGTGGCCACTGTTAGCACGTTGGGGAGCCCCTTCCAGACCCATCAGCAGTTAGTTGGACGTGTTTCACATAAACAGGGTCATAATGCCCACACTGTGGACATTATGTATTCTTGACTTTTCGTACCATCCTTTTATGAACATATCAGTTGTACGAATATCACAAAATGTTACCGATTTCTTATTAATTTATATGTAAACCGTTCTGATTTTTCACTATTATAAGCTGTGTTGTACGTTCGGGGTAAATTAGTGGACATGTCCTGGATGGAGTCAAGGGCACACATACTTTGAACTGAGATGAGTATTTCCAGGGGCCCTCTCTGTAACAGGACACTAGAATGACGTTAGAATTGCATCTTTTTAAAACTTTGAAGACTGTCCTTGTATAGCATGGGAATGGGTGAGCTTTGAATCTGACCCATTAAACGCCGTGGTGAAGGCCAGTGTGGGTCTGGCCCAAGGGGG
>NW_006488493.1:0-745 GCF_000325575.1 Pteropus alecto | reverse complement strand
AATAAGTACTGCTTATATAAGAACATGGATGAATTGCATAATCCTTATGCTAAGTAAAAGAATCCAGACAGAAAAGACTACATTCTATATTATTCCATTCATGTGATATTCTGGAAAAGGCCATCTTATAAAGGCAGAAAACAGATCAGTGGTTGTCAGAGGCAGGTGGCATTGGTGAAGGGATTAGTGCAAAGGGCCATGAAAAAACTATGGGGTGATAGAAATGTTCAATGTCACGACTGGTTGTGATTATACAAATGTATACGTTTTTCAAAACTCATCAAATGATACAATTAAAATAGTAAATTTATTGTATGTAGATTATATCTAAATAAAGCTAATTTAAAAAAAAAGCCAATCCTTATCGAAATTACAGAAGCACACATCCTTGGGCCCAATAATAACATTTTAAGAAATTTATTCTATAGATATACTCACACACAAGTAGAACAGTTATGTACAAGGTTATCATGGCATTGCTTGTGATACTTCATTTAAGAGGAACAAGGTATTCAGGGTGTGGGGATGGGTGGGAGACTCTTTGCTTTCATACTTTTTAGATTTTGAATCACTGAATGTATTTGTTAATAAAAACAAAACAGTAATTTTAAAAGCAATTTCCATGGTCCAGGTAAGAGATGCTGGTGGCCTGGCCAAGGTCCTCTGCACCTCAAGTTAGCTGCTTATTTATTATGTGGCCCCAAGCATGTGATTCCCTCTCCATCTCTACATCTGTGAAATGCCT
>NW_006488492.1:0-745 GCF_000325575.1 Pteropus alecto | reverse complement strand
CTATGAGAGAATAAATTTCTGTTGTTTTAAGCTATCCAATTTGGGATAATTTGTTACAGCAGCCACAGGAAACTAACACAGACACCTCAGTCAAAAGTCAGGCAGATAGAATCCCATTTTAAATCCTGTTAAATCTCAATGCCTCTAAAATAGGCCAGTTATCACTCTTGCAGGTCAGTATCGATATATTTGACTTTTAATGCATTTAGGTCAGTCTGGAGGACATGATTTGACTGGCAATGTTTCTGCCCTTGTTGTTGCCTCTGACAGAATGGCAGTGGGGCCTTCCTATAAGTGCTTCGTCACTTTCTGGACTCTGTAATTCTTTCTTTCACATTGTCTCTGTAGACAGTCCTTCTTAATGGTCTCATTCTCGTGTGATATCCTTGACCCAGTTATGCTTGAAAATAACTGCCTATACATATCTGTTTCTTTCCTTGAGAAGTTTAATATTAATTTTTCCCCAGGGGAACTCCCAGAGATAACATGGAACAATATATCCAGTGCACTCATTGCGTAGGGAGGAGGATTCCCTTGTTAGAGATAAGAGATGTGATTGACATCTTTGGTGCCCAACTGGCTCCCGGTTCTGGTGTCCTTGCTGTTGACTCATAGAAACAAAATTCATACTGGAACTCAAGCTTTTGTAGTTCAACCCCTAGAGTCTATAGATGAGGTCCCCATGACCTGCTGAGTTCACAGTCAGAGAGGCAAAGTCAGTGTCCAGTCAGTCACTCTATGCTTA
>NW_006488491.1:0-745 GCF_000325575.1 Pteropus alecto | reverse complement strand
GGGGCAGAAGGCGAGTCACCCCGGTGAGCCAGGCGGCTTGAGCTGGTCATCTACACTCTGGGCCACAGTTTCTTCCCCTGAGCACTGGGGTCTCATCTTTCATGTTCCTATGGAGGTAAAATTAAGGAACAGACTCTGAAAACACCAGGTGTCATCACCCCAGACGCTACTGTCCTCACACCGACAGGACTGTGTGACAGGAGCTATTATAATGGCTCTCGGGGACAGGCCAAGGTAACAGGAGCCTAAGTTAAAGCGGGTGGCATTAGAATGGTTATCCACAGAGGGCTTCTGAACTAGGGAACATGGCAGTCTGGCTTGGTTTATGTTGAAGGTCAAGAGAAGGTTCGTCCCAGCCCCGGGGGGCGGGATTCAGCCAGATCGTCGGTATTTTACCAGAAGCTCCAGCTTTGCTGCCAGGTCAGAAGACTCTGTTCTTGAAGAAAGAGGCTGGCACGGAGGACCGCTCTGAGCTTGACCTCAGCCACGACTCTGGCCTCTGCCAGCTGAGGCCTGCAGCACTTACCAGAAGGCTCTCCAGGTGGAGAAGCCAGCCCCTCGCAAGGGGAGGCTGACGGCGAGGCCCTCTGGGAAGTTCTGGATCCCAATTCCAATGGCTAAATTCCTGAAAGACCAACACGACACATGAAGGCAGTCATCTGGAGCCCAGCACCCCCCAGACAGGAAGCCCCGGCCTGGGCCCGCTGCATCATTTGGTGTTAGAGATCCAGGTGAGTGAGACCTG
>NW_006488490.1:0-745 GCF_000325575.1 Pteropus alecto | reverse complement strand
CTTTGCCCAATTTTAAATTGGGTTGTTTGTCTTTTATGTTGAATTGTAAGAGTTCTTTATATATTATTAGATGCACATTACTTATCAGATATATGATTTACAAATTTTTCTCCCATTCTGTGGGATTTCTTTTTCATTTTCTTTATGGTTTCTCTTGAAGCACAAAAGTTTTTAATCTTGATGAAATCCAGTTTATCTCTTTTTTCTTTTTTCTCTTGTGTTTTTGGTATCATATCATCTAAGAAATTAGAGCCCATCCAGTTTTCCCAGCACCATTTGTATCTTTTCCCCATTGAATTATCTTGGCATCCATGTCAAAAATCAATTGATCATAAATGTAAAAGGTTATTTCTATACTCTCAATTCTAATCTGTTCATTTATCTATCTTAATGCCAGTGTCACACTGTCTTAATTAGCTTAGTGTGGCCCTGTAGTAAGTTTTGAAGTGTGAGTCCTCCAATTTTGTTTTTCTTTTTTCAATATTGCTCTATTTTGGGTCCATTGCTTTTCCATATTAATTTCAGGATCAGCTTGTTAATTTATGAAAGAATGGCAACTGGGATTTTGATAGAGATTTCACTGAATCTGTAGATCAATTTGAAGAGTATCTCCATCTTAACTATATTTAGCATGGATTGTTTTTTCATTTATTAAGGTCTTCTATAATTTCTTTCAACAAAATTTTATAGTTTTCAGTGTACAAGTCTTGTACTTCTTTTGTTAAAATTTATTCCTAAGTATTTT
>NW_006488489.1:0-744 GCF_000325575.1 Pteropus alecto | reverse complement strand
AAAAAAAAAAAATCATAACAAAAATATATTCTTGATCTACATGGCACTGAGTACTAGCCATAAATGTTAAATGAATCCCAAAAGCATTTTAAGTGGTACCAGGGTTTAAATCGACTCCTAAAAAGCTCTTAAAATCTTACAAAGATAAATCAATGTAGCACAGAGAGAATATTAACAAGGTGAATTAAAAATACGTATTGTCTCTAATGTCATTGAATTTAATTTAAATAGCTAAATTGTATTGGAAAGTGAATTCAGGATTTTGTATTTGCCAATTGCTGTCCACCATAGTCAATCAAAGATAAACCTTACACTCACTTGGAGCTTTCTGTTTACAAAATACTTTCATTGAAATGATCTTATTTAATCATGACATCTAAACCTTGATTTAGTTATTATCATCCTCAACCGTTACAAAAGAGACAAAGTTCTTAAAAGTTCTATATGTTGGTGAGGCTGTGAATTACTGTTTTTTGACCTCAAGTCTTACTTTACACCATATCACAAGGATGTCAAGAAATTGGGGGAAAAAAAGAAAAACATGTGGCATGTGACTCTAGCTAGAACAATACCTCTCACTGAACCATATTAAGCTTGTAAAGATTGTGATTAAACTTTACCGAAGGATTCTAAAATCCCATTTAAAGTTTCCTGGTTGATATCATTAAATCTTACCACATTATTAAGGCAAAATTATGAGATTCAAGGAATGAGAGGGTAAGAACACAAGCAGAAAAAAAAGAA
>NW_006488488.1:0-745 GCF_000325575.1 Pteropus alecto | reverse complement strand
CCCACAATGAGGCACTTTTCCACTTTCCAGGTTAGATCTCCTTGCCGCAGCTGGGTGGGGCTGGCAGCCTGAGATGCCTCTGAGACCCTGAAAACAGCCACTGGCGCGTCGGAAGTCAGCGCGCTTGTCTGGGTTTCCGAAGTGAAGCCCGACCCCATCCGGGCCCCACGGGGAAGTCAGTCTTCATTGCCAGCGCACAGTTTCCCTGCCACCTGGCCAGAGGCTTTACCTGTACCTCCCAGATACTGTACCCAGGACCCTACCACATAGGTCAAAAGTTTCAGGGTCGATAGGACGCGACAGGCGAATCAAGGTTCAGTTAGAAAGTGACTGTGACAAAAAACACAAGTAAACCTGTTCTGAAAGTGTCGTTCTGGGGATTAGGCCCCGTTAGAGATATGAATATCGTTTGCATCTTTCCACAAGGCCCACGTGGTTCCCTCTCCACAATTTGAAATGCGCTGAACGAGAACATTATAAAATTAACCCGATTGGATCACAGACTGTTAGAGGCAGGATATGGAGAAAGGAACAATTCATTGGATTTCTAATGCACTAATCAGCGCGTTGAGTTTTCAGCCAATGGTTTCTTTGGCGGGACTTTTGAAAAAGCGCAAGGCCAATCAGAATGTTTCTGAGGCTATAAAAACGCTATCTCTGCAGCTGGGGTCAGTTTAGTATTTGTCTACACTCCTCTTGAAATGGCTCGTACCAAGCAGACGGCGCGCAAGTCCACGGGCGGGAA
>NW_006488487.1:0-745 GCF_000325575.1 Pteropus alecto | reverse complement strand
CAGAGGGGGGAAAAACAAACAAAGAGAGGATTGTACGGTCGATGCGGATTCTCGGTGCTAAGGGATCGGGGGTTCTACTTTCCCCGGTTCGAGATGCTAGAGTCATGGTGGTAAAGATGTCATCTAGATCTACGATCTCACTGTTTCTCTCCCAAGCCCTCAAAATGACGTCATCGACCAGACATAGCAGCCCTCTCGGCAGTGAATATCCCTGAGGGTAGCTCCAGGGAGAAAAAGCTGTTGTTGAGATATGATCATCTACAGCTGTGCTTTCAGATCACATTAAATCATGCTTGGGCTCGCTTGATTTACGTGAAAATTCTTTGTCCATCAACAGGAAATAAATCGAATGTGTGTAGCATCATCGCTTCAAGGTAGAACAGAACGGTAAGGACGGTGTTTCTGCAGCAGCGGGGTGCACTCTTGAAATGTGCCTGGCGGGGCTCCCCGCTGGGAAATCAGTTTCCACTTGGGCCATTTCTCAGGAGTTTTGTTTGGGCAATTTTGCCCAGACCTGAAGCCTTCTGCTGTCTTCACGTGATGAGAGGCTGTTTTACAGAGATCGGATTCCACCCAAGTGTGAGGAAGGTGGTTGAGATAAGCCCAGGGAACTCTCAGGGCTGTGGTCAGCAAAAGGAAAAAGAAATAAAAATAGAATGACAAAGGCGAAATGGCAAGAACATTTGGAGTCGATATGAAGCTGGAAACCAGGGGCCTCTCTTTCTCTTCCCGAAGTAAGATGTGG
>NW_006488486.1:0-745 GCF_000325575.1 Pteropus alecto | reverse complement strand
GCTCCAGCGAGAGACAACCACTGGTTTAAATCCTCTTGTACATCCATTCTGCCCATAGCCCTGTGATTTTCTCTACCCACAGCCCATCACCATACTCACAGTGGATTATCAAGAGGTGACCTGACCAGTCAATCCATAGGTAGCAAATGATTGATTTAATGCTGTGTTACAAGATCCTTTTCCAAGGAGAACAATGGAAACTTCAAGGGAAAGAAAGATCAGTCTGAGTTTCTAACAAAGTGTTGACATCAAATTCAAAGGGAAAGTGAGCAGTTCTTGTTGTAGTTGTTTTGTTTTGATTGGGGGCAGGGGGATTTGGGGTGGCGGCAAAAGGAGTCTAAAATCAGAAAAAGCTTCATAAAGATGAAGTCCCAAAGTAGAAATCCTTGAATTAATATTATTTGTTGTCATCATAATAGTTTCTTATAATTATGATGATGATGATGTTTAATAAGGAAGCATATAGTTAAAATGATAACCTACTCCATGGATCATCAATAAATTTGCTTTGGATCATGAATGAATTTCCAGTTCTAATCTCTATAAGACCCATTATATCTCAGTGCCTCCTTTTTTTCCAGTAGATCTATTATCTGGCTATTTTTAATATTTAGTGAAGTTTCGTTTTGTCAAAGAACTTCTTGTATTGTATTTTTCAAAGTTTATTAGTAAATAAATGCCCCTCATCTTTTATTAGTTGAGCAACCAAAAATGCCTAATGAACATATGAAAGGCCTTGGCGAAA
>NW_006488485.1:0-745 GCF_000325575.1 Pteropus alecto | reverse complement strand
GGAGGCAGGACTCACCCCTGGGCCACCACCTCTCTCCTGTCATCTCAGGCTGGGAGTGCAGGGAGGCAGGTACATCCAGCTGCCCAGCTGGAGAGGGGACAGGAGGCAGAGCCACGCTCAGAGAAGCCCAGCATCACTGGGGGGATAGAGGTCCCTGTCAGTCACCCCTTCTCCCCTAGGCCCACGGGGCACCCCACCCTCCCCTAGTCACCCTGAGCCTCCTGTCCCCTCCCTGGGCCGGCCCCTCCAAGAGGAAACTGTCCTGCGTCTCATACTCCCAAGCCCCTGACTGACGGAGCCCGCACGCAGACGGCCCCAGAGCTGAGCCGAGCTACCCAGGAGGCCCTGCCGGCTCCACGGACACCATGTCACGCCCAGGCACCGTGACCCACGTGGGGCAGCAATGACGGAAGAGGGCAAGCTGGGAGGAGCGGCCCCTGGGGAAAACCCTGCACAGAGCATACAGGACAGGAGGGGCAGGAGGGACTGGCACTGGGGTCCAGTCTCTGCCATGGGCTCCACTGGAGGAGCCGCAGCTGGCACCAGGAAGAGGAGCACCCACCGGGCCCCCATCCTGCTGGGGGCAAATGGCAAGGGGCCCGGACTCCCCACTGAGCAAATCCCGGAGGACACCTTGGCTGCTAGGAGGACACGGCGAGGTGCGAGGCCCAGGCAATCGGCTGGGCTCACACGCAGGGTGAGGAGGCCCGGCCACCCACCCAGAGCCAGCGGGGTGGTCACCCAG
>NW_006488484.1:0-745 GCF_000325575.1 Pteropus alecto | reverse complement strand
TCTGCAGGCAGGAGTGCAGACTGGTTTTGTCTGCAAGGTGTTATGAAAGCACGCGTCGATATTCACATGGTAAAGATTTTTAGATTAAAAACATCTGTATTGCTTCTCTTGGAAACTAATTTCAGGAAATCTGGCATCATTGGGTCAGCCTTTATTTGGGGATGACGAAAGGCTGTCACTTTTAAATGTAGGTATTCCTTCACACCAAATGAGACGTCTATGCGTTTGTTACGTTCCTTGAAAGCACCCGAGTTTACTCTAGCGACTACCTCCACGAAGTGTCTCTGAATTCTCGTTCCCTTGACCTTCCTGCTGCAAAGGAAGCAAATGCCTTCACTCTGCTATTTCAGGACAACTAGAGTAATGAACTTTTTAGGCAGGTAGGTTCTTAGAAGCGGAGGGGGCATAACACACCTGTGTTTTCTAAATATGTACAAGGAGGAGGCAGCGGCCTGACCTAGAACCAGCATTAATCTAACATCTTCAGTTTTCGTAGTTTATCAGTTTTAGTACTTTGTCATTTAATTAATTTATAGAAAATTTACTGTCAAAAGGAAAATAATATTTCTTTATCCCGGATTTTGAGGAATGATTCCTTATTCTGGTTATATTAGCTTCTTCCCCAAACTCATTCAGACCTCACCAGCATTCCAGATTTTATCATCCCTTTATTCCATCTATTATTTATATGTGTCTAAGCTAGTAATTTTTTAAATCTTTATTTCATTTCCGTTTAGTTTTGGAA
>NW_006488483.1:0-744 GCF_000325575.1 Pteropus alecto | reverse complement strand
GCTAGACTGTGGAGGGTGACAGTTGGTGTCAGCCCACCTCCGAAGTGGCCAAAGAAGAGAGGAGGCCAGCCGCCTCCCACCAGGTCCCATTGTCACCAGAAGATGGCGCTGGTTCTTGAGGTCTGTGCTTTTTTGTTCCGTTTATTTGCAGCCTAAGAATGCCCACCCCAGAGGTCTCCTGCAGGTTAGCTGAGCTTCTTAGGCTCATGGGTGCAGAGAGCAGGGCACATTTCCTGTGTGCGCGCGTGTGTGAGCGTGTGGGTGTGTGCATCACGTGCATAAGTCCGTGCGCGTCTCTGTAGGCAGGCATGGTGTACGCTCTTGCACATTTGTGCATGCGTGCACCTGTGCGTGGCCGTGTGCACACGTACACATGCGTGCTTGCATGTGTGGTTTGGTCTGCGTTCACGTCCGCCTATGCCTGCATGTTTATGTTTGCAGGTGTACCCGTGTGCGTATTCATAGGCTGGGTGTGTGCTCGTCTGTGTACACATGTATTGCGATTTTGTGTGAACGAATAAGGTCTGTATAGATGTGCACGCACACGTGTGCGTTCGTGTGCCTGGTGATGTTCCTCTCTCGTTCGCACAGGTGTGCCCGTGTGCATGTCGACATGCATGGTGTACACGCGATTTCGCTGGCCGGCGCGCGTGTGCGCATACCCGTGTGTGCATGTTTGCGCGTGGGGTGTACACTCGTGTCTATGCTGCGGGTCTGCGTGTGCGTCTTGGGAGCAGTGAGACC
>NW_006488482.1:0-744 GCF_000325575.1 Pteropus alecto | reverse complement strand
GGGGTGAAACATGCAAGGAAGCCCAGGGGTCACATGGACATAGCTGCTTGACAATTTTAATAGTTGTATGTATATTTAATCTATATTAGAACAAATGTAACTGTCTTTTAAAGCAAATTTATATAAATTATGTGAGTTGATTTAAAGAAATGTAAGTAAATGTTAGATGAACATGGTTTTGGGAGCGGGTTGGACACTTTAGAACCCTGTCATTTGGGAAGGGGACAGGTCAAATGTTCTGAATGTGACCATGAGAATCATTGAAGTAGATGTACATGAAACAACCCATGTTGGTCTTGAGCATAAGAAATAGGATCAGATTTATAGCATAAATTAAAATAATATAAAACAGCATGAATATATGAAGTTCCAGCAACCTTATGAGGTAGGTAGTATTATCATCTCTTTGTTATAAACGAGTAAATAGAGGCAAGATCAGAGTCATGAGGGGGGAGCATGGCAGAGCCATCACAGACCTATTCTGGCTCCAAAGTCCATGTCCATCATTTATTTTAGCTTAAATTCCTTTAAAATGAGTGCTCCTTTAACACCTGGTTAATATTTGCATTGCTTGAGTTCAGAGTGCATTGTAGAGATAGTTTCAGCTATCTCTACGTTAGCTAAAAATGGAGTCATCCCGCAGTAGTTGAAGGCCCTGTTAGGAATATTAGGTTGGACCTTTTGGGGAAAGGAATATCTGTTGCTGCAGCCCTTTTGCCACTCCTGATACTTGATTTTGTGCCT
>NW_006488481.1:0-744 GCF_000325575.1 Pteropus alecto | reverse complement strand
CACACACACACACACACACACACACACACGATATCATTTATATATCAGCATACCTATGAAAGATCATGACCTAGGGAATGCAAAGCGAATTGGTTAAGAGAACATCTAGTCTGGTATGCAGGCTGGCGTGATGAATAAAATACAAATATGCGGAAAAGCATTAATGAACTCAGGGTAGATTTTTATCATCAGACTTTAAAGTCTAATTGTGTGGGTTATGATCTAAGCTCCACCACTTAAAAACTGTGTGACCTGGGGAAAATAACTCTGTTTCCCTGAGCCGTCTGTCCTCTATCTGTAAAAGAGGGTGAACGATGCTACCCACAAGTCAAGCTGCCCAGCTCTGGGCCTCGGCCACAGTAACCGTCAGTGTTAATGATCATTCTCCTCGTTCCCAGTATGACTACCACGTGGACGCCACCATGACGTGGGGAAGGGACATGCAGGACTATGCTGCTTAAAATGAGTTCTCAAACCAAAACGACTGGGAACCGCTTTGTAAAGAAATAACTAGTAAAGCGACACAGTGACCCGAAGCTGCAGAGACCACCCTCCAAGGAAAGACGGAGTCCGGGTCTCCTGGCAGACGAGCCCAAGGCCTAAGGCCAGTCTTCGGTACTTTGAAATCATAGAAATCTTTACTTTTCCCTTATTTTAGAAAAGGGATGGTGCAAAAAAATTTAGGTCAGACCAAATTTGCTTATTGAAAATACATTCTTCACTCAGTTGTGTTCACCCAATTAA
>NW_006488480.1:0-740 GCF_000325575.1 Pteropus alecto | reverse complement strand
TTTCCCTGATGATGTATGATGTTGAACACCTTTTTATGTGTCTATTTGCCATTTTGATGCCCTTTTTGGAAAAATGTCATATATGGCCTATGGAATAAGAAGAAAAAGAAAACTTTGCAAACCATATATTGAATAAGGGGTTAATAGCCAAAATACGTAAAGAACTTTGTCAACTCAATAACAGCAACAAAAATGTGGTTAAAAAAATGGCAGAAGAACTAAATAGAAATAAAATACAGACAATGTCTATTTGGAAGTTGGATACCAACTTCTCAGAAAGAATTAGAGGATTAAATTTGCTTCCAACCCCCCTTCCCAAAAGAGATTTATGATAAAGTTCTTTGAGTATTTTTGCTGTTGTTGTTAAGCTCTGCTTTTAGGCAGATAAAGGACCTCAGGAACTCAAATGCCTTCAGTTTAAAATAATTTTTATGTGACAGTGGCATGTTCTGGGCCCCTTCATGTGTTTTGAGTTGAATTGTGCCCTCTAAAAAGATCTGTTGAAGTCCTAATCCTGCTGCCTGTGAGTGTGACATTATTTGAGAGTAGAGTCTTTGCAGATGTAATTAAAGTGAGGTGGGTCCTAATCTAATATGATTGGTATTCTTTTAAGAAGAGCAAAACACCATGTGAAGACACAGACACAGAGGGAGAACACAATGTAATAACAGAAGCAGAGATTGGAGTGATGCAGCTTTAAAACAAAGAATGCCAAGGATCTATAGCCATCACTACAACAT
>NW_006488479.1:0-744 GCF_000325575.1 Pteropus alecto | reverse complement strand
TGGAGAAACTCTTGCAGCAGGTGTTTTCAAGGAAGTAACAAGAATATATAGATAGCAACTTATTTAACGGCCAAAAATCGGAAAAACTTAAATGTCCAAAAGAAAGAAATTGATGATTCAACTTCATTAAAACAGAAATATTCATATAATGGAATCATGTAACAGTTTTCAAAAGTATAAACTAAACCTGCACATTGTTACAGAAGGATGTATACATTACAATACTATGTACAGAATTTATAAACATGAAAAGCAACACTCTGTATGGTTGAAGGATCATCAAATGGAAAAAAAAGGATAAAGGCAGTCCTGAGAAATGCTAATCCATAAACTGGATACTCAGGGGCGAGGTCGAGGGACAAACACAACCAGTATGGGGCTGTGGCCTGGTTTTATGTTTTATTTCTTAGGCTGCAGGGAAGGCACACTGGTGCTTATTGCATAATTCTTCATACCCTGTTGTAATCTTAAATAATCCATCATAAAAAAATAATGTTATGGGAATTCATGGAGTAGAACTGGTGCACAAAAAAGTTACCAAGTTAAAAACAGAAACTGGACAGTATCTAGAAGGAGCAGATGATTCAGGCTCAGAAGACAAGTACTATGTTGAAGATCAGGCCTACCAAGAAAAGCCCAATAGGGAGATCCTATTCATGCTGGAGAATGGACACCAAATGAGCAGAGTGAGACCCCTGGGGGAGGAGCAGGGGTGCGGTGCCAGGGAAGCCCTCTTTGGGGTGA
>NW_006488478.1:0-744 GCF_000325575.1 Pteropus alecto | reverse complement strand
CACTCTGCTCTTTTCACTTAGTCTGACAATATACCATACTCTCCCTCTGTCCCCTACCATCGGGGTGTGTCTACCTCTGTGATCCTGTGCATTTGCCTCCCCCACTTCCAAGTGTGAAGAATTAGAGCCTCCAACCTCTTAGAAGGTCTGCAGGAAGCCTCTGGTCCCAGTAAGAGAAGCTTAAGTGAGAGACATCCCATCAGTCACAAGGGTCCCAGTTTCCTTCCAGACACCCCCTCCTCCTAGCTCCTCCTTGGCCGGGCAAAGGTGCCCGACGTTGCTGGCAGCAGGCTTGGCAGGGCAAGTACATGCGGGAAGATTAAGTGGAACCATGTGTAATGGGGGTCCTATTCTCAAAGTTCTGGGTCTTAGGGGTACAGGGTGGGCTTATTGGGGTGGGATAGGCAACAGGAGGCATTGCATATGCAGGGCGTGTGAGAGGAGGAAGTGAAGTGTGAGTGCATGCGTCGATGTTCCCCTCCCTCCCCAAACTGGCACCTGCCTTGGGACTGACTGTTGAGCAGCTGCAAGACACAAGAGTCGGCCGACAGATGCCATGGCCCGGCCTTTGTCTGAGAGAGAAAAATCACACCCCCTTTAAGCCCCTGTGGTGGCTGAGGCTGGGACGTTTACTCATGTCACCCTTCAGCTCCATCTTTAACCCTGAAAAACAACAGAAGCCTTCATCGTGCTCCCCAACTTCTGGGAATTGGTGGAGGAGAAGGGGAAGATGAGGGAAAGTGA
>NW_006488477.1:0-744 GCF_000325575.1 Pteropus alecto | reverse complement strand
ACTCACGGGATGCTTTTCCTTGCCTCCCACTCATTCCTCCACCTGTTCCAAACTGGCTTCTGTCCCCACCACTCCTCTGACACTGCCGCGGTCCCCAGGCTTCTGTCTCTACAAAACCCACAGGACCCTTTTGATTTCCTTGCTTTATGAGACCTTTCAGCTGACCTCTAACCTCCTCGAAGGGCTCTACCCTTGGCGTCACCGACAGCTCGTGCTTTGGGTTTTCTCCTTCCTTTCCGGTCTCCCTTTTCTTTATCTGGTCCCCGAGGACCTGGTTTCCTGGTGCTGAGGTTGAGCTCCATCCTCATCTCGCTCGACACTCTGGCAGTTCTCAGGACTGTCCATATACCTACCCCCCGCAGATCTGTGCCAGGCCTGGGCTCCTCTCCTGAGCTTCCAGAGCCGTCCACCCTCTGTCTCGCCGGCACCTCTCTGTCCAGCCTCGGGACCTTCAAACAGAATGTTTTCTCACCTCTTCGCCTAGCAAATAAATTCCTTAGCCTTCGGGCCCCACCCAAAGTATCGCTTTATCAAAAGTGATGAATTCCACTTCGCTTAGCCTCTTGATAAGTTTGCGTGGCATTTGGCATTTCCCACCCAGGCTCTTCTTTGTTGAAGTAAAATTCACATACCGTGAAATTCATCATTTTAACCACTTTCAAGTGCACAGTTCAGCGGCGTTTAATACATTCGCAGTGTTGCACAACTGTCACCACTATCTAATCCCCAAACATTTTCATCACC
>NW_006488476.1:0-744 GCF_000325575.1 Pteropus alecto | reverse complement strand
ATATTTATATAATTTTATAAAATTTTATATATAAAAGTATATGCATATACATATGTATAAAATACACATACACATGCACTACATATATCTAATGTATATATAAATGCATATGCTATATTATATATAATGCATATAATATACATATATGCATTATGAATTATGTATATGAATTAAAGACTATCCATGTCTGTATAATTATTAGAAGATAAAACATTTGGAAACCAGAAGTATTTGTAAGTATGCTCAGTGTTGTTTCACTCTGTCTTTCCCCACATGCAATTGTGCCCATGAATTTGATGTATATCTTTCTACTTTATCTTTTTATCTGAAATGTAGTCAAAACAAAATACGTCTTGTGTATTTGAGCAATTGTTATATACCACACATATAATTTTGAATTATTTTCATTGAACAGTATATGTTATAGATGTATCCACATTGATGCAAATGAGTTTACATTTATTCATTAATATTAATTTTTGATTACTACTTGAAAATAGTAAAGAACAGAAAATATGTGAAATGTATATATTAATTCTATCAATAAGCATTTACATTATTTCCTTTTATTATTACAGATATTGCTGTATTTATTATCCCTATATATGTTTCCAACTACAAATGAATAAGTGCAAATTCTAAGATATACACATTTAATAACTGATTTTTAATAATTATACTCCTGTCACTGCTGTATCAGAATTTGGTACCATCAGACTTGAATTTTTACCAGTGATGGTGTTG
>NW_006488475.1:0-744 GCF_000325575.1 Pteropus alecto | reverse complement strand
TTTGCCTCACTCCCTGACACCAAGAGTAAAACTAAGAGACACCCAGAATGATGAGGTTATTTGTCCAAAGTCATACAGTGAGAAAAAAAAAAACAACAAAGATTAGACCTTGGGTCTCTTACTATCCAGATGAATTAAAAGTTATTATTAGGATTTTGGTAACTTGTGAATTTTTATCAAGTAAGAAAGGATAATTTCTAATTTCATGAAAACACCAGCTTCATGTCTACACCCCCAGATTAAGAACTACTGGAAGAGAGGCTTTTGACTGTAAGAACTTCCAGTGGTGGCATGAGGGAGTGTGGCTGGAAATTGCAAGCGATGGTTTCCTACATGTGAATTCGCACAGGTGGAGAAGCTCAAGCTCTTGCCCTCCAAGGCTAGCTTGATACAGGCCAGCCTCCTAGTTGCCCATCTTATGAGAAGGACCTACCCTCTGGGTTGATAGGAAACCCTGGGAACGCCACTGAAAAAGCCTGGGGGTCTGGGCACTCACATATCTGTTATGGCTTCTCTGCACCAACCCTGTGAAACTAGAGTCCCATGTCCTATGTCCCCTGGTGCCCTCTGAGGCCTCTAGCTTCCCCTCTCTGAACCAGGCTTCTGTCTACACTTAAATCATATTCTCAGGACTTAGTCCAGAGCCTGGGCATATACTTAGAGCTAGTAAATACTGTTGAAGAAGTGAATCTAGATTTGAAAGTACCATCTCTGATACGCATATCACCAAGTTTCATTCTATTT
>NW_006488474.1:0-744 GCF_000325575.1 Pteropus alecto | reverse complement strand
CCTACTTATGAGACAAATTTTAACACATATTTTAAGACTCACTCAGATGTCCCCACTTCAGTGGAAGCTTCTACGCCCTGAGCCAGAGTGAGAAGTTCTCTCTTTCCTCTGTGACCATGTTGTGCTTTCACATATCTCAGTAAGAATTCTTGAGATTTTTGCTAAATGCATCATTTGAATTCTTGCTTCTCTCCTTCACTAGATGGTGACTCCTCGATTGCAGGCATTTGTAGGAATCAAAACTTTGTATTCAAGGGTATTGCCCAGTCTCTGACACGTAGAGCAGGTGTTTACTGCAGGCTTATTCGGTGAATGAATAAACGAATGAACAAACATGGGGTGGTCAGTGACCCATTTTGTCGCTGAGAAAACGGGCTCACAGAGGACACTAGCAAGAAATGGATCTCGGGCTACAATTCGGATCCCCTGACTCTTACTCTGGGCACAACCCACAAAACCCAATTGCCCTTTAATATTCCCACTGGCGATATTCCACGACTGTCACTTTTAAGAAAGGTGTGGTCATCCTGAAATGGGAGAGTATCTTTTTGGCGGCCCCAGCTCTGCAGCGTTTGCCACCTCACCTGGATGAGTGTGTGTGTGAAGCAATCTGCGGATTCATCTTTTCCGTCTTCTGTGGGTGTCTGTCACAGGCAGCACCTGAACAACAACGGGGCCAACTTAGGGAGCGGAAGAGGGCATTTTTCTAGTTCTGAACATAGATAAGCATCACTGGCTTTTTTT
>NW_006488473.1:0-743 GCF_000325575.1 Pteropus alecto | reverse complement strand
AAGTAATTCTAAAATTAACATTAAAGAGCCAAGGCCCAAGAATAGTTGAGAAGAATCCTATAAGAGATTTGTTCCACTAGCTATCAAGATTTATTATAAAACTATAATAATTAATGTAATTTATTGAATAAGACCCCAAAAGGCATCAAGCATAAAAGAAAGATTGATAAAATTGATTACTCTAAAGTTAAGAATGTCTAAAAGAACACCATAAAGAAAGTGACAAATAACAAGAATTCAGGAGACAATGAAATGGGAAAAACAAGGTCCAGTTGTCAAGGGAATATTGACATTTCAAACTAATGCTTATAATTGTTTGTTCACTTGATATGTATTCCCATCTTTAGTCTTCAAAAAGTTTAACAGCTGGTAAAATTTAATTTCTATTTCTCAGTTTATTGATCACAGAATAGAGATACTGAAAGCCATAGAAGTGAAAGCCTACCTTCAAAGGGAAAAGAAGGAAATGAATTTCCTACATGCCTACTATGCGCCACACACTTTCATTTACATTCTCACATAATCATTTTTCTCATTTAATCTTCATTATTCCTTGAGCTTCGGCATTACCTATTCTTTCATAAAGTTAAAGAAATGACCTCTCTGAGGTTATTTCCAGGAAATAGAATTAAAAATAATGACTTGTTTTACTTCAACATTCATGTTCATTTCACTTTATCATGTTGCTTTGATATAAATTTCTTATAATTCATTGTCCTTGTGAAGACAAGAAAAATCTGTAC
>NW_006488472.1:0-744 GCF_000325575.1 Pteropus alecto | reverse complement strand
GGCCACGTTGGGTCCCATGAAATTCCTGCTTGGGACGTAGAAGGTGGCAGAATGTTTGTGATTTCGCAGGGCCCAGGTGGAAACTCCCTCTGAGAAGTGACTGCGTCTGCGTCCCTCTTCTCGGTGGCCTTCGCGTCTCCGTGGGGAGCCGCCTTTTTCCTCTCCTTTTCCCTCCCCACCCCCTCTCTCCGGCTTTCCCTTTTTTCTCCTTTTCTTAAGAAAATATGTATCGGGTATTTTTTGAGTGTAGAGCACGGGGCCCACTGCTGGGTCTGTGGCCTTGAAGCATCGTGTCCCTGACCCCTGCCACCCGGAGTCTGGACCGGGGACCTTTGGGTCCCCGGGGGCCCAGCCTTTCTCCACGTGTGTCTGGCTGTTTGAATCCGGCACCGACTCCACGTTTGGATTCGTGCTTTCGAGGAGCTGTCCCCAGGCCGTGTGTCCTTCCGGAGGGGCCGAGATCTGCGTAGGGTTCCAGCCGGGCGTCCCTGGGCCACGTGGTGACGCACAGGACGTGGCCGTGGTTGCGGCTTTGGTGCAGGAAGCGTGGCTGGCCTGCTGGCCCGGGGCGGGACGACTAGCGGGGTCACCGTACACATCGCCAGAGTCCGCAGTGCGGGGACAGACATTGGCACGGATGACTCTGCCCCTCGCGGAGACCCCAGTATTTTGAAAGGGCTTTTATTTTTAAACTAAAAAACAAAAACAAAAATTAGCCTTTTTCTGGTGCTGGCTTTCCCTGAA
>NW_006488471.1:0-744 GCF_000325575.1 Pteropus alecto | reverse complement strand
GCCTCCTCCTCACTGTGGGAGAGTCTGTCAGAAACGTGAGACCTCAGGCCCCTCCCTGGAACTGCTGTGGAATCTGGAGCTTCCCCGTAACAAGATCCCCAGGTGATTTGTCTGCACATTCGAGCATTTGAAACATGTGTGTATGAGACAAGACGAAAACACCTCGCACTCCCCCTCAGTGGTCTTTCCCACTTTTCTGGCTTTGCTGTCATCGAAATATCGTGATTGTATGTTTCTTGAGGGTAGGGACCCAGTCAGTGTCATTCAACAGCATTTCTAATGCTCAGTTTGACATGCAGTTAAGTGACAGATGACTACGTGTTCAATAAATGACTCCATCATCTCTATATCGGGCTACAGCTCCTGAGTCCTAGAATCATAACCTCTGGGCTTTTCCGGAATTTTTTTTACAGGTGCCTTTAATTTGACATGGGCAAATTGATTTCTCCCTTAAATCTGCAGCCCCTCTTGTCTTCCTTATCTCTGTAAATAGTACTCTGTTTCTCGAGTCACAAACTGTCCCTAACTGTGCAATCAGTTGTCATATTTTAACTCCATAATAATTATAAAATCCATCCATTTTTTTCTAAGACCGTAGCCACTAACTCTATTGCTTCATTCGTTTAGACATTTCTTGCCTGATTTATTTTATTTTTTAAGTTTAAAAATGTGATTTACTTACTATTCCTGTATTCCTTATCAGTACATTAGTACTATATGTTATGTTATGTTATGTTATGTTAT
>NW_006488470.1:0-743 GCF_000325575.1 Pteropus alecto | reverse complement strand
TAAGTAAGGTCCTTTGCTTCTTAAACCTGCCACCCACCAATCTGGAACAGTCTGCCTCTTTCTTTGGTCTCTCTTTGTCCTCTGGGGGTCAGTTTGGGAAGCGGCAGCTACCTTGCCCCTTTGTTCCCAGTCAGGGACTTCCTGCTTGTTCAGTTCTCCCCAAGCATTTTATAACCCAGGTGTCTAGTTACAGATGAAAACATAACAGTATTCCTATTGGGATTGCATAACATTTATAGGCTAATGAAGGGAAAACTAAGATCTTCATGATGTTGAGTGTTCCCATCCAGGAACATGAATATTTACATTTATTCAAATCTACCTTTCTGTCTCCCAGGAGTGTTTTATGATTTTCTCATGGAATCTTTGGATATCTCTTGTTAGGATTTGCCAATATAAAAATAGTCTCTAATATGCAAGCTATTGATTTGGTGTGTTAATTTTAAAACTCACTTTTTCACTCATTTTTAAATTGTAGTATTTTTCCACTGTTTATTTTGGGTTTTCAAGTCGTATACATCATCTATAACAGCTCTGACCATCAGAAATTCCTGTGTTGATAGGAATGTTCGATGTCTACGCTGTCCAATATGGCAGTCACTGCCCATGTATGGCTGTTAAACACTTGGACTCTGGCTAGTGTGACTGAAGAACTGAATTCCAAATTTTCTTTACTTTTAGTTAATTTAAATTTAAATAACCACATGTGGCTATTGGCTACCATATTGGAGATATATATATAT
>NW_006488469.1:0-744 GCF_000325575.1 Pteropus alecto | reverse complement strand
CAGGCTATGAAACATTAATAGCCTCAATCCATACTGAGGATATATGATTTGGCCTACAGATAGCTGGAGTTTATTAGATCAAAAGCTGATAATAGACTAACAAATATGCTTGATGAGCTGCAACATGGCAACGGTGATCAGCACGGGATTAACTGTCCCTAAATCTAGCTTGCTCCTCATGCACTATATTATTTTGGGAAACTTGGACCTTCGATTTGTTGAACAGAAACTGGGATGGAGATGTTCAATTAGCTCATCGATCTGTAATTTGAAGGCAATAAAGAATTTCCATTTTTAAAGCTGGAATAGATTTCAAACTTATTTTGGCTTTATAACTCATTTTGTTTTTTCAAATATATTATTATTTGGAATCCCAATAAAGAAGGTAGAAAGCGATGAGTGGATTCCTCAGGCTATTTCAGCCTTCATTGTTTAATGCGATGTATTTCATTGTTTATTGGGCCCAGAGGTACCTCTGTGGGGTCCTGGGTTCTGGGGAGCAGAACTGAGGGGGCGCTGAAAGGCTTTGGAGTTAGGAATTTGAATTTCTGCTCCAGCAACTACTACCTGTGTGAATCTGGGCAAGTTATTCAGCTACAAGGCTGGGATGACAAAACGAGGAAAGGAATGTTTCTCAAACTGGGTCTGAGGATGCATTCTTTGGGGGGAAGAATTTTTTTTTCCCCTTTAATGGGTTCCCACATTATTTAGTTGTAGGATGGCCAGGTTTGTTTTTTTTTTTTT
>NW_006488468.1:0-744 GCF_000325575.1 Pteropus alecto | reverse complement strand
CTTATTGATTTTCTGTCTGGATGATCTATCCAATGTTGAAAGCAGGATATCGAAGTCATCTGTGATTGCATTTCTCTCTGTTTCTCCTTTCCATTTGTTAATATTTGCTTAAAAACAGATGCTCCAATGTTGGGTGCATATGTATATGTATAATTGTTATAACATCTTGATAAATTGACACTTTATCAGTATATAGTGAACTTTTCTGTCTATTGCGACAGAATTTGACTGAAAATACATATTATCTGATATAAGAATAGTCACTTGATTACCATTTACATGGAAAATATTTTTCCATCCCTTCATTTTCAGCCTATGTGTGTCCTTAAAGCAAAAGTGAATAGCTTGTAGACAGCATATTCTTGTAATCTTCAGCTCCATGATTCCTGTTTGGTCTTTTTTTTTTATGGTTTCTATTTTTTTATTAAAATCTTTATTTTATTCACTTATTATTTTGGGGATTTTTTTAAGTTGTCTATCTGATTCTCTTGCATTTTTTCGAGTTTCTTTAAGATAATTATTTTGGTTCCTAGGTCAAAAAAAAATCATAGATCTTCATTTCTTTGGGGTCAGTTACTGGTTCTTTATTAATTTCTTTTGGTGGTGTCATAATTAGTCTGATTCTTCATTATCTGTGTAGCCTTCCTCGAATTGGTGTCTATGTATTTGAAGACGCAAACATGTCTTTCATTGTTCATAAACTTGTTTTGGCAGGTAAAGACCTTCCTCTGTCAGTCCCTTGGG
>NW_006488467.1:0-743 GCF_000325575.1 Pteropus alecto | reverse complement strand
TCATCATCCGTCGATGGCCACTTGGGTTGTTTCCGCCTCTGTCTACTGTGAATATGGCTATGAACGTGAGTGAGCACGTGTCTTGGAGACCCTGCTACAGTTCCCTGGGGCCTGCACCCAGCGCGGGATGGCTGCACCGTGCGGTGATTCTGTGTTTAAGCGTTGAGGCGCCTCCGTGCCGTTTTCTGTGGGGGTGCATCACCTCGTTCCCACCAGGGGAGCACACGTCTGGGTCTGCTGAGGAGTTGCTTACATGCAGTCAAGGTCACCTTTTTAGGTGTACAGTTTTATGACTCCTGACAAGCCCTTAGTGGTGCGACCACCATCTAATCCAGAGAGTATTTACATCCCCCCAGAAAGGTTGTTACGTCACCCCCGCCCGCTCGTAGTTGGTTTCTTCCTGCTGTGGCTTCTGTCCTGCGGCTTCGCTTTTCCTGGGGCTTCACGCACACAGACTCACAGGACAGCGCCTTCCCTGCGGCTTCTGTCGTTCCGCACGGCGTTGGAGACGCTGCCACATCCACCACTGTTCGGCGGATGGGTAAACCACTGTTCTCCAGATTGCAGAAAAACAGCTGGAGCCTGATGGACATCTCGGCCGTCCCTTGCGGACCCAGGAGTGCTGGACCATACGGTAGGTGCTTCTTTGACTTCACATAAACTGCTAAACTCCGCAAAGCGGCTGTCCCATCTCACGTTCCCACCAGCAGTGAGAGCGGTCCAGTGGCTGCACAGCCTCGCCA
>NW_006488466.1:0-743 GCF_000325575.1 Pteropus alecto | reverse complement strand
GAGAGAGAGAGAGAGAGAGAGAGAGATACAGAGGCAGACACACACAGAGCTATACAGCTATTACGGTCCACTAGAGCTAGGAATAGGTTCTAGTAATTTTTATATTTAAGAAAGTAAAAGGACTTCTAAGTTATTTTATTGGAATGATCTCTGGAATGTTTTCTGTCTCTTCTAAACTGGTCATTTATCTTCCCAACTAGTCTTGTTTTACAGCCACAAAAGAAGCATGGGTTATACCATGTGCTCAAAGCTGAAAGCAAAATAGGGAGTTCAGAATGTGCTTCTTAACCTTTCATTTGGTTTTGATTTCTTAAATAGTTATCTTTGTGTTTTGCTTGTGTGGCTTTGATTGTTGTCCACTGGGGAGAGAATTTATCATCTGTATCTCACACAGTGCTAAGTGCTCAAGAAACGATAAAGAGTAGTGTGCAAAAGAACAGACTGGACCAACATAGCAAGAAAGCCATAGTGCGTAAATAATTAATGAGAATCAAAAAGCCTGAGTAATTTTGGTTTTTGGCTGAGAGTTTTAGAATAATAATTATTGCTTTAAAATTATTTTTGCCCTTTATTTCTTTGATGTGTTATTGAAATGATAATATGTAGAAGCTGTTTTGATTTGCTGTTGTAAAATCTAACTGCAAATCTTTACTAATCTAGTAAATTTTGTAGTTTATTGCACAAGGTATAAGATTTCTAAGAGACTAGATTTTTTTCATATGTCAGTATTATTTTTGGCACAC
>NW_006488465.1:0-743 GCF_000325575.1 Pteropus alecto | reverse complement strand
TGTGTGTGTGTGTATGTGTATGTGTGTGCGATAGGTCTTCATTTTGATGTATAGGCTTTTGAATTTAAGGTTTTTTTAACTTGTTTTCTGAAAAAATAAAAAGCCAATTAACTAATTCCAGGAAGCACAAAATGCTGTGCATGGTATTCTGTATTCCATTTTCAGAACTGGTTTATTTCAAATTTGTGCATCAGTCTACTTCCATTAAAATCAACAAGGACATGTTGGATCTAAGAGAAGAGATATCATAGAATATTGCGCAGTTTTCACAGGTTTTTTTAAGCTGACTTACATAGAAATGATCCCTGGCACTCTGCTAGGCAAGAAGGATCAATTCCATTGAGCTACACAGACACTAGTTCTATCATCATGGGGCATATAGATCACTCAAATAAGTTATTGCAAATGGTAATAAGGACCTTAAAGGGTGTGGCATTTCAGTAGAGATCTGAAGGTTAAGTAAGAGTTAACTAAATGAAGAAAGAGGAAACCTTTCAAGCAGAGAGAAGCATATATGTTAAGACTTTCAGCATATAAGAAACTGCATTCTAAGGAACTAAAAGAAGGTAAGAGTGTCTGTACCTGTCCATTTCACACAATGGCCTTCTTTTGCAGAGCAAGTAAATATAATCTAGCAATAAGGCTCCTAGTTACTTACACTATTAATTTAAAAGCTTATGTTCACACAAAAACCTGAACACAAATGTTTATGGGAGCACTATTCAAATTGTGAAAAACTGGAA
>NW_006488464.1:0-743 GCF_000325575.1 Pteropus alecto | reverse complement strand
AACTTACTCAAGGTCCAATCTCAAGGAAGTAGAAGCCCTGAAATTTGACTGTAGGTCTGTTGGACTCCGAGTGTCTTCCCACTACTCTATTAATTGAACTTTTGAAAGGCAGGTTGCACGTGTCTCTGGACAGCTTTAAGATATCTCGTGAACGTATGTTCCAGCACCAACACGTAAACTCTCCAGAGACAAGGCCACTTAATCAGTACCTGGTGCTATAGTCTGCACACGAGGATGACCATCACATGGACCTGGACGACTCGGTTTAGCTCGTGAGCACTAAAAGTGACTCGTGCTTCTATGTCCGTGGTTTGTTTTCCTTAAGTGTATGGAGAAGAAGCCATGGAACCAGGGAACCTCACATGGATATCAGAATTTGTCTTCCTGGGGCTCTCACAGACTCGAGAGCTCCAGCTTTTCCTGTTTCTAGTGTTCCTGTTTGTCTACACGACCACCGTCGTGGGAAACCTCCTCATCGTGGTCACAGTGACCTCCGACTCCCGACTCCACACCCCCATGTACTTTCTGCTCCGAAATCTGGCTGTCATAGACCTCTGTTTCTCCTCAGTCACCGCCCCAAAGATGCTCGTGGATTTCGTCTCTGAGAAGAAGACCATCTCCTACCGGGGCTGCATGGCCCAGATCTTCTTCTTCCACTTTCTGGGAGGTGCCATGGTCTTCTTCCTCTCAGTGATGGCCTATGACCGCGTCGTTGCCATCTCCCGGCCCCTCCACTATGTCAC
>NW_006488463.1:0-743 GCF_000325575.1 Pteropus alecto | reverse complement strand
AAACCAAACCATGTTTTAAAATAGTTTTATTTTACTCTTTAATGAGGAAAATCAGCACACTTCATTTCATATTACTCTAGAAATTTCTAATAGATTATCAAGACTGTAGCTATAGGCAATTCATGGTTTTAGGCTATAGAAGAAAAGCATGATCACAAATGTAAATCTCCATCAGAACTTTACTCTAAAATCCCAGAGCAGAGCTTAATTAGTGCTCTGTTTCAAAGAATTTTTTTGCCCATCACACTATTTTCACAGCTATACTAAAATCGCAACCCAGTTAAGAAATGGAAGATAGTTAGAAGAGAGAAAGAGGTTAGATCGAGTATTGATTTACCCCCACAACCTACAGAATGGGGTTACGTTGGCTGTAGAAACATCTAGATAGGATAGAAAGAAATCCTAGTATATTTTGAAAATACTTGAAGATTGAAAATTTTGCAAATCTATTTGTGAATCTCTGAATCCAGCCTAGCACCCGAGTATAGCAGAGCTTACACTTTAGAAATAACTGAGAGAGCCATTAACAGGAATAAATTTAAAAAATTTCTCCTTTGCCAAAATTTCTTTTGGCTAGAAAAATGGAAGAGACAAGAGAGTCTGTAACATCTAATGTTTACGAAAAAGCTACAATGTAAATTGGTTAATCCAAATGGCACTCTTCAAAATAAAGGATAAATTTATTTCCTTCCACTCTCCCCCATCCTGCCTTCAATAGATTGAATCTAGGAAGAAAGAGAGGG
>NW_006488462.1:0-743 GCF_000325575.1 Pteropus alecto | reverse complement strand
GCCCAGTGCTCCCCTGCCTTGCTCCCCTCTTCCCCCCTCCCCCTAACCTTGGCGGCCTCAGGTGTCTGGGAAGGGTGCAGCCTGGCAGGTGCAGAGCAGTGGTTCTCACAGTGGGTGCCACAGAGCTGCCCTCAGCTCTTATGCACATGCGCTTTCCCAGGGAGGGTGCTCAGAGATTGATTTCCTGGGGCCCAGGAATCTGCACTTATCGCAAGAACCCCAGAGCTAAGTGGCATCTCGAGAAGCATCCAATGGCCAGGTGACCCTCTTCAGCCCAGCCCCCTTTCCTCACACCTCCACCAACACCACGCCCCTCCCCTCCTGCCCCCGGGCCCACCCCATCCTCTCGAGCTCCTGTGTTTCCGCCCACGCCTGCAGCCCCCCAAGCCCAGGAGCTCCGCCAGGGGCTACTTCTTGCTCATTCCCGTGTCTCCAGGCTCTAGCTTGGCTCCGGACCCCTTTCCAACTTGGGGTGGGGGCTGAGTGCGGTGCGTGGAGGGCGGCGGCTCTCGTACCCGCCCGAAGCTCCCCTACCTTCGCCGGGGCCCGTGGTGACGTTGGCCTCGGTCTCGGGCCCGTAGGTGAAGGTCTTGGCTCTGATGCGGAACCTGTAGGTCACACCCTCGGCCAGGTCCTTCACCTTGAGCCACAGAGGGCTGGTCCCCTTCACGTCCACTGTCACGATCTTACTGACACCTGGGGTGAGGGGGGGAAGCAGAGCATGTGGGGATCGTGGGGCGGGC
>NW_006488461.1:0-743 GCF_000325575.1 Pteropus alecto | reverse complement strand
TGGCTGCCTTCGTGGCATCTAGCAACGTGCGGGCTGATGGCGGTCTGGAGAGATCTGTTCTGTTGCCGGCCCTTAGTCTGTGAAGCTCGTCCTGCTTCCGGATGGTACCAGTGGCCTGGCCGTGCGGGCGTCCCGCTGGGTCCTGGCGGGTTAGTACAAGCCCAGGGACAGCGCCCGGCTCTCTGTTTCCCCCACAGGCAGCCTGTGTGGCGATGGCACAGGTGCGTGCTACCTGCTGCCGGTCTTGGACACGGTGTTTGTCAGGAGGAGACACCGTCGCCAGGGCCTGGGCGTGGCCATGCTGCAGGACTTCTGTGAGACCTTCCAGGAGGACGAGGCCCTGGGCATCAGCTGGCCGGTTTCTCCTGCCATGTACCAAGGTAACCACGCCTTTGTCAGGTGACGCATCTGGGTACCGGTGATGGGGCGCACACATGCATTCCCGGTGGTCCTGCGGGGAGGCGGGCCCTCGGAGCTCTCAGCGTGCCTTCCCACTGTCCCTGGAAGCTTGTGGTTCATCGTCATCTAGAAGCCGTGGGGAGTCCGGGGCGGGAGGAAGGCAGCCGCTGGAGGGCAAGGTCGCCACCCCCATCCCCTCCGTAGCTCTTACTGCACAAAGTGATGCATCTCCTTCTTCTGTTCTTGTCCTCCCGAGTCCCATATTAGTCAGGGACCAAACCAACAGGATGTCCTGAAGCACAGCCAACAGGATCGATGGATGGATGGATGGATGGATGGATGGA
>NW_006488460.1:0-742 GCF_000325575.1 Pteropus alecto | reverse complement strand
ATACCATTCTAGAGCAGAACTTCTCCAACATCAGTTTGCATATGAATCACCTGGGGATCTTGTTCAGATGTACAGTCTGATTGGCAGGTCTAGGATGATCCGGAAATTCTGCATTTGTAACCAGCTCCTACTTAATATAGATGCTGCAAGTTCTGGTCTGTGGACCATCTGAGTATCAAGGCTGTGGCCAAGCATTACATTCGGGGTAAGTATTTTTTGGCCTTCTCCACCAAGAACCTTCCCACACATCTCAGATCTGACCTTAAGTTGTCAGTTTATGCACCCTCAAGTTTATACGTGTCTTTGGAGTATGTCTCTCATCACAGGAGATGAAATTCTTAGGCCTCTGGTCCCTTATCTATAAACAGGGAAATTCTACCTATGTTATAGATTGGTGTGAGAAGTTAGTAGTATATTAAGACTGATGGGAAATTACCGGGACATAGCAGATGCTCAATCTATAGCAGCAGTTGTGACCATATCCCAGTTCTGCGCTTACTAAACTATTGTGACACCAGAGAATCTCTAAGGACAGCAAGTGAGTCCAGCATTGCCCTGTTCCTGGGGGGCACAGAGCTGTGATCTTGAAGGGGGACCTCCTCTCAGGTAACACACTAGGAGCAGAGGGTGGCTACTGATCTATGCTCTGTTGTATCAGTGACATAGCTTCTAACTGCCTCATGCTGGCTTCAAAAATGGCTACAGTACGAATTTATAGACCCCTCTAGCTGTTTTACTGTTT
>NW_006488459.1:0-743 GCF_000325575.1 Pteropus alecto | reverse complement strand
GGCACAACCAGTCTGGAATGGCAGAAAACCAATGCAGTTGCTTGTTTGTAGAGACATGCAAGAGTATCACTTCCAAGGACACATAGTCAGATGAATGTGGGAGTGTGTGCCAGTCTCCAACTTGTAATTAGAGCATTATGTAGATGAGTTCTGCTCCAAAGCCTAAAACATTTCTTCTCTACAGGGTTTCAAATTTCTCTTTGCTACTAGGAGTTGCTCATGCTGATCACTGGCTCAGCAAATGTCACAGGCCTCCCGGGCTGTGCAGGGGCAACATAGAGCCCAGCCCCTGAGGCCCTCACTCCAGCCCTTTTGCTACATGTTGGGGTAGGGATTCCAGAAGCCCAGGTGTCCTGGGCCACAGAAGGGTGGGCAGGGCAGACTTCTGGGAGGGTAGGGGCCCCAAGCTCTGCTGCAGTAGCTCTTCAGTGACTGGGCAGCTGTCCTGGGGCAGGACATGCAATTTCTGCCCTGCACTGAGTTACCAAGTGTGTAAGAACTCAGCATGGTCTAGGTACCCACAGGGATAGGTGTTGTTCTTTCCAAGATGGCTGATGGTATGAAAGAGTTAAGGAAATGAAAGCCCTCTGTGGGACCATCTCTTCTGACTTGTGTGTCAGGGACAGCCCTGACCAGAAGATGCAGCCAAGAAGCTTTGTGATGCCTTTGACTTGCGGTCTCTCCAAATCATGCTGTGTTGGGGCTGGTTCTCCCTAAGGAAACTGAGACAGCTCAACATAAAC
>NW_006488458.1:0-743 GCF_000325575.1 Pteropus alecto | reverse complement strand
GGGGGGCGGTTTCATCAGATCGAAATGGGCCGTTCCCCCCACAGCCCCAGCCGGTCCTCCCCTCTCTCCCGCTGACCTGGAAGCCCAGACACGCAGATTTTCGAACTTGATACCACCGCCACCTCCCCAGTGCGAACTCTAGCTTTGCCAACCTCCATCCGATGCCCCAAACCATCCGTCTTCACCGCTTCTCCAAAATGATGCACGTCATCTAAGAAACAACACCTAAGGCCTCCGAGGGGTAAGGTGTCCCAGGGCTAAGCTCCCTGAGCCGTCGTGAGCGCTGCCTTCCTGACGACCTCTAGCTCTGCTGAGGGCCCAGCGGGGAGGCAGTGAGCGCCTCTGGCCCTGCGTCACGTGGAGGCACAGCCACGAGGATGAGCGGAGGGACCAGCCGGGACTGCTCCTCTGAGTCTTCTTCAGTCCCCACGTGTCGATCAAACGGTGCCCCTCCCTCCTCAGAAAAAAAGGCACCTCGGAGTCCTAACCCCCAGAACCTCGGAATGTGACATTTATCTGGAGGCAGAGTCTTTATAGACATAATCGGGTTAACGTGAGGACGTTGGGGCGAGGCCTGATGCAGTAGGACCGGCGTCCTTATGAAAAGCGGAGATTGTCACAGGCAGACACGCGTGGCGGGGAGACAGTGGGCAGAGACACAGAAGGCGGCGTCTGCACGCAAGCACAAAGGCCTGGGAATGAGCGTTCCCTCGCAGCCCGCAGGGGGCGCTGACCCTCCCGAC
>NW_006488457.1:0-742 GCF_000325575.1 Pteropus alecto | reverse complement strand
GTCAGAGTCAAAGGAATCCAGACAAGACTAGTAAGGTTACCTGCCATGGCAGAGCTTTGGGCACTGATCCCAGCTCTGCCTCCAATTTGATGTGTGACCTTAGGTAAGACACTGCCTTTCTGGGTACTTCAGTTTTTTATTTTACATATTTAACAAACATTGACAGAGTACATGTAACTTGTTTAGTCCTCTTAAGAACCCTATGAGTAGGTTAATAATATCTTCCATTTTACATAGGGCAAACATGAGGCACAGAGAGGTGAAGTGACTTGCCCATGGTCACACAGTTGGTAAATGGCAGTGGCAGGATACAAGCCCAGGCAGTCTCACTGCAGAGTCAGTGCGGGTAACCACTATGCTGCACTGAACAGTGCCTATGAAGGGCCAGGCTTTGCCTTTTAGAAATCTGAATTTTCTTCTGATTTTACTTCTGAATTTACTTCTGAATTTACTCCATCATTTGGAGGCCACGCACTCACTTTCCTAAAGGTTGCATTTGGCTTCCCTAAACAATAATCTCCCTTCTTGCCCTCCCAATCTAATAACTGCATCTCCCTTACTTTTAGAAGGAAACAGCCAGTGGTATGCCGGAACTGCTATGGGGCATAGAAAGCCCTAATGCACTATTCGTCATTTTCTGTGGTATGAAAACTCCCACCATGGCCAAGTTCAAGCTACCAACCTGATGTCACTGAACATGGAAATCAGCTCTCAAGCCACACACACACACACACACACACAC
>NW_006488456.1:0-742 GCF_000325575.1 Pteropus alecto | reverse complement strand
CACTCCCCTCCCCTCCCCCAGCCCCTGGCCCCACCGTCTACTTCCTGTCTCTATAGATCTGACTCCCCTAAGGATCTCCTATAAGTTGGATCACATAGTATTTGTCCCTTTGTGACTCACTCATTTCACTCACTCATTTCATCTCAGGGTTCAAGATCTCTGGTTTTTGTCAGATTCTAAAAGGGTCACTACTGCCCCCACAAAGGTTCCTGAAGCTCGGCTCCGGGCTGAGAGGGGTCAGAGGGCAGACGGCTCTGCCAGGTGCATGGGCCTCGGGTGCTGATCGGTTCGGGCTGCTCCCCTGCAGATGTCAGCCTCCAAACGAGCCCGGAAGGCTTCCAGCGACCTCGACCAGGCCAGCATGTCCCCGTCCGAAGAGGAGAACTCGGAAAGCTCGTCCGAGTCAGAGAAGACCAGCGACCAGGTGAGCAGGTGGTCGGCTCCTCGGGTGGATGCACGGGTGGGGGCCGAGCAGCGGGCGGCCGGGGGATCCTGCTCATTCCCTTCTCTCCACCAGGACTTCACCCCTGAGAAGAAAGCCGTGGTCCGGGCTCCACGGCGTGGCCCCTTGGCAGGACGGAAGAAAAAGGTAGAGGTGTTTTGGTTTTCTGTTCTCCGTGCCCGCCTGGGAGACACTCCTAGAGCGTCTCTCCAAGGTCACCAGCCACTGTCCGTGGTTAGAGTCTGGTCCCTTTTGGAGGAGGATGGGTCATGGGCTACGAGGAGACCCCAGGGGACTGCC
>NW_006488455.1:0-742 GCF_000325575.1 Pteropus alecto | reverse complement strand
AAAAAACAAAGCAGAGACAAAGTGTGCAAACCTTGCAGAACTAAGAAGCTGAAGAGTATCGAATCTTGAAGAATGTTAGTGCGTGAAGGAAACCAGGCCTCCTTACCTCTGCTCAGGCCTCCTGCACAAACACCTGCATTTCACTGCAGCAGGCTTGTCAGGGCTTCCTACAAAACAGACTAAATTTAGGCTAGTCTGATATGCTTTATTTATCGAAATCTTGCGACAGTGTACTTTTGATGTTCCAGAAGGTTTATCTTCATAAAGTATGTATGTTTCACAAAGGAAGAAGTCAGAGATGGACAGTTCGCCTTGTCATATATTTGTTCCATGTTCCACCTGTGCCACCGTTCAACTCATTACACGTGGCTGGTTAGTTTCAGTGCAAGAGAAAATGGCACGATTAATCTGGATTATCTGATACAAGCAAATCATGATGGCCACACGTGCGAGGTTTTCTTTGCGTCTCCTCACTATTTATTCCGTTTGGGTTTGTGGATGAGTTAGTCACCAGTGTCTCTCAATATGGCATAAACTCCTTTTGTCCTTGAGGATGAGAGGCTGTCTCCCATTTAAAAAGAAACTTCTTCGGTACCTTGGGTGACGTTTTACACAATAAATACCACATCGAACCAACTTTTTTCTAAAGCAGGAGCGTAGCTAAAAATGCAGAAACAAAACCCAGCACCTCAGAATGAATACCTGCAAATCCTAAGCAGAGATGACAGCTGAGCTGCCTCGC
>NW_006488454.1:0-742 GCF_000325575.1 Pteropus alecto | reverse complement strand
TCCACCGACAGGCTTCTTCGGCTTCAGACTTTCCTGCAGGCCTGCACAGCAAAAGGTGTGTCCGCAGAGAGCCCGTGCTGGCCTCTCGCGCACCTCTGAGACCACAGGACACATGCAGCAGCCCACTGGTTTGGGTCCACCGGGGTCCTGCCAGCTGCATACCACCCTCTCGGTCCTGTTGTTGCGCTGCCATCTGGCTGCCCTATAGTACCTGGTTAAAACAGCCCCAAATGACTAAGACAGGAATTGGTACCAAGAAGTGGGTGTGCTGCTGGAAAACACCCATGAACGTGGAAGTGGCTTTGGAACTGGGTAATTGGTTGAGGTTGGAAGAGTGTTGAGGTGCCTGTAGACATATGGACGCTGAGGGCAGTTCTGGTGGTCCCTGTAATAACAGAGGAGAGCTGTCGAGAAAGCTTCCATCTTCTTAGAGAATATCTAAATAACCGTGTAGAGGATGTTGGTAGAAATACGGATGGTAAAGGCCATTCCGATGAGCTCTCGGAGGGAAATGAGGAACTGTCATCGGACAATGTTGAAGAGGTGATCCTTGTTATAAAGTAACGAAAAAGTTGTATGCGTTGTGCTTGAGGACTACTGTTTTGTGGATGGTAGAACTTGCAAGTGAGGAAAATTGGCTACTTAGCTGAGGAAATTTGTGAGGAAAGAGTTGAAGATGGCTTGGTTCCTCCTGACTGCTTGTAGTAAACTGCGAGAAGAGCAAAATGAACTGAAGATAGAA
>NW_006488453.1:0-742 GCF_000325575.1 Pteropus alecto | reverse complement strand
CTGTACCTTCACTGGCCTGGACCACTGGGCTGGTTCCCCAGTCACTAGGCACTGTCCTTCCCTTCTCCCACAGCCCAGAAGCCCCAATCCCCAACCTTCTCTCCCATCCCCACGCTGTGCACAGCTCTGGGCCCAGCTCAGCACCCTCCCAGCCTCCTGTGCATCCCCCACGTAGCCCCAGAGTCTTCCCGCACCCAGAGCTGCCCCGCTCCTCTCTGCTCACAGCCCTCGTGGGGCTCCCAGCACCCTGGGAGAAAGCCCCTGGTACGAAGGGCTGCCAGCCCCTCTAGCCTTGTCCCTGACTTCCTCCCTCCCGCCTCACTGCTCCAGCCACACCAGATATTGACTAGTCCTCCAACCAAGTCCGCCCGTGTCCTCTGGCTCTGCACACATCATCATCCCCTGCCCTGGATGGGCTTTTGCCACCTGACGCCCGCCAGGTGGCTGCTCTCCTTCTGGACACAGTTCGGGGCTGGCCTCCCGGAAATTTCTCCGCTCCAGGTAGAGGAGGTCACTGCCTCCTGAGTGCCTGTCACCCTGTGCAGAGGTCCACAGACGGCCCGCAGCAACGAGAAGAGGAAGGCCCAGGTCGGACCATTCTCCCTCCGCAGGCTAAAGATGTGTGTGGTGACTGAATGACCGGAAGCCAGTAATGGCCCGAAAGGGCTGTGCCATCCTCAGGATGCTGTAAATTGCATGAGTTCTTTCCCCACAGGCTGTCGCTGCCGTGGGACGTCCCTGC
>NW_006488452.1:0-742 GCF_000325575.1 Pteropus alecto | reverse complement strand
GGTTCTGCTCATTCACAGTGAGACCCAGCCCTCTGCAATTGCAGGAGTGTGTGCTTGTTTAATTAGGGCGCCGAGTACAGCCTCATCCGGTGGCAGATGTTGCCATGTGTAATATAATAAATAAAAGTCTTTATAGGACCCAGCAGGCAGTGGAGCCTTCAGTTAGCAGATGGCAAAATATTAAACTGGCAGAGCAATAACTTCACCGCCGGAATCAGCTGGTCCCTGCCCAGATTTGCTCCGACATGAATCAACTTCATATAGGATGTGTCACTCAGCTGCAGATTCATACCCTCACCTGCCCTCCCTCCCTCTCCCAGCTAGTACCATTCTTTCCTTGGTATCCCGTTATTAAAGTCAGCTTCCTGGCGGGGAGTGGACTCTTGTAACTCCATTAGCTGGTTGACGAGAGGAGCTGGCCGGGCTGGACCGTAGGGTTCCTTTATGGGGAAGGAAATGCAATAAGCCTGGTGGATGTCCTCCAGTGCCAGTTTCTGCTTGGCTCCAAATGAGCCAGACTGTGCATTACCTAGCCCCTGGGTCCTCATGACGCAGGGGCTGATCCCACGTGGCTCCAGGAGTCCTCCTGTTTAGGACGGGGAGGGTGGTGGCTGAACTAGCTCAGAGGGACCCCAGGGAATTGGAGAGAATGGGCCTTTTTGGTCTGAAAAAGAGATCGACTGACATCCTTACAGCTGCTCAGGGGGTAGAGGGAGGGACATCGGGCTCATTTACCAAGCAC
>NW_006488451.1:0-742 GCF_000325575.1 Pteropus alecto | reverse complement strand
AATGAGGTTTAGATGAGGTCACGAGGGTGGTGTCCTCATTTGAAGATTGGTGCCCCTGTAAGAAGAGAAACCAGAGAGCTTTCTCACTCTCTCTGCCCTGTGACAGCACAGCATGAAGACAGTCATCTGCAATCCAGGAAGGCAGCTCTCACCAGAAACTTTGATCTTGCTCATCCAGCCTCTACAACTGTGAGAAATAAACGTCCACTGTTTAAGCCACCCAGTCTATGAAATTTTGTTTTGGCAGCCTGAGCTGACTAAGACAAGGGTGTTGAAATGATTGAAGTTACGTGATAACACTAATAAAACTGTTGCTCTTTCCACAAAGCTAATGCATCGGGAGAAGAAATCCAGTTGGTAAGAAGGGTCCTTTGGTGCAGGGAATTGGGAGGGAAATGGAGACCGTTGCCATTACTGTGGCTCACTTTCACACTCCAGCTTCCCATCTCACCTCGGCTTGGCCGTGATGTCGCTGTACACATGGAAGGCCCAAAAACGGTTCCCACGAAGATGGCTCCTTCACCTGCAACCCACCAAGCCTGAACCCTCTTCAGCCTGTGGGACACGCTGGACCTTTGCCTCTTGTGGGGCCTCTCTTTTTTGGCATTAGTCATTACCTAATATAAAATTCCATCTCCTTTAGCATTTAATTGTCTCCTCTGTATCTTAGTAGCTGATTGCACTACCTCGCTTTCGCTTTTTGGAAATTGATCATTATTCTTTGCCACGCAATTTTTAAAAA
>NW_006488450.1:0-742 GCF_000325575.1 Pteropus alecto | reverse complement strand
AAAAAAAAAAAACACTACCAGAATTGATCAATCACCTGAGAGGAGGAAGAGCCGGAACTCCTTCAGACCAATCAGCAGCCTTGTTTCAGCTTCCCACCTTATCATGCACAATCTCCAATCAGCCAATAGAAGTAGAAAGATAGAATAGGAGGTGGGGCCTGTGTGGTCTCCATGGTAATCCTTGCCAAGTCAAAGTGAAGGAGATTCTCAATGCGGTGCCAGATCCAGATGCCCTAATGTGGGTGCTTGAAGTGAGGGAGTGGATTTGGGGAGGGACAGGGTGGAAGGAAGAGAGTAGTGGGGATAGAAGGGGAATGAGGGTTAAGGAGAGGTTCATAAGGGGGCAGAGAAGGTGTTTTAAGTAGAGAAGTATTTACAGGGAATACAGCTTTAGGAGAATAGGGAGGCTGTAATAGGTGGACACAAAGTTCAAGGATCAAGAATGTGGTTGCAGAAGGAGAGAGAGGTCTTAGGTCTTAAAGGGAGAAATCCGGGAAGGCTTTTATAAAGGGGCAGAGAAAGGATATGACTGACACAAGAGGACTTCAAGTTTATATGATCAAAGAAGGTCTTAGAGGAGCCAAATAAGAAGGATGGTGGGGAGGGAGGAGTTTATAAATGAACAAAAAGGTCATTGCAAGACCAGATAGAATCACAGGGACAAAGTGAGGGATTTTATAAATGGGACAAGCAGATAGCTACCGATGACATTAGAAGTTTTACAGAGTGAGAGGTTTTTTTT
>NW_006488449.1:0-742 GCF_000325575.1 Pteropus alecto | reverse complement strand
AAAAAAAAAAACAAAACTCCCTTTCATCTCTTTTGTCCTCCTATTTACATAGTCTTGTATGATATGCTTAAAATTATTCTCCTTCCTGCAGGTAATTTTCCGAGTTCCATAAACCAAAGGCTCTATCCGTCAGCCTCTAAAAGGAGAAATAGAAACATACTGAGAAACTTATATTTCAGCCATCTTTCAGGTATTCAAAACTTATGCATGATGTATTTGTGTAAAAATTGGTTTACCCCTTTTAAATTGTTGGTCCCCCAAATAAGCTCCATGTTTTCATCTATATGTTAAACAAAATTGACTTTACAATATTCAGTAAATAATTAATAATAAAACACAGAGTGCATTGCAAATTCTTTTCCATAAAGCTTCACAGTATTTACTGCCCTAAAAATGTCTTAATTAAAATTTTAAAAAGTCATTGAACTATATCTCTTTATTTTTGCAATTAAGCAGCACTTCTGTGCTAGTATATCTGGTTTACTAATAAATTCTTGTTAGATTCTGAGATTGTCTTCCTGATATAACTTCTAAAATGTGGCATTGGATTGATTATTACTGACATTTGATTGTATGTGCTGATTCCATAAGCTCTACCTAAGTATTAAAGTCCATTGGAATAAATGGCAGCAAGTGCAGGCCAGCCCTTTCTTGGCTCTGAAGTTGAGAGGAGCTGAAAGGTGACCGTCGATTCTAGTGTTGCCCTTCAACATTTTAGACAATGATTCCTGCAACTGTACCT
>NW_006488448.1:0-742 GCF_000325575.1 Pteropus alecto | reverse complement strand
TTTTTTCTATGTGTACTTTTACACAGTGATTATATTGTGATACAAGTTTGTATGTAGCTTTTTGTCATTTAACGGCTTACGGTATTTATTGCCCCACGCTACTAAAAATCTTTTAAAATCTATTTTAGAAAATATTTTTGGATAATAAAAGAAGTGGAAAATTTGAAAAATGTATAATATTATAAGAAAAACAAAGACGAACCACGATCCTACAACTCATCGTGAATACTTTGGATATTTCCTCCCTTTCTCTTTAAACGTGTTTTCCTTCACGTCACTGAAATAATACTTTTTGCAGCCTGTTTTCCTTCACTTGTATCTTAAGCAGCTTCCCACAGGATTAACAGTCTTTTTGTGAAATTTATTTTAAATGTCTGCATAACGTTATGTTATACCAACATGTCAGAATGGGCACAACCACCCCCAACCCAGGCAGGGCGCTCCTGACAGTTCAATTCCTTGTCTCTTGGGCATGAGACCTTCTCCCGTTGGTCACTATGATTGTCCCTTTTTCTTAGGATGCAGAATCCCATTTCTCCAGGGATCCTTAATAGTTAACTTTGCATTTTCTCAGTATCAGAATCCACATTGGTGAGTCTTTCTTCGCTGCTTATACACAAGTGTTTTCGCTTTGCTCTCCCACTGAGGTGTCAGTCCTGAGGGTAGTGACCAGTCTGTGGTGCGCATTAATGGGGGAGCCCACATCCCTCAGGAGGCTAGTTCTGTCCCCTTCTTCCTCCTC
>NW_006488447.1:0-741 GCF_000325575.1 Pteropus alecto | reverse complement strand
GAAAATGGAGGGACACACACTTCTTTTACATGGGTAGGTACCGGAGAATTAATCATATGCGGCACAGAGAGAAGGCGTATGGGGGCCAAGGACCAGTGAGGGGTTCTGTGGCACCTGCTCCGATGAAGTTGCCTGTGCCCCGAGGGAACTGGAAGAAAAGGGCTTCTCTTACCTTCCAAGGGCATGTTATCTTAAATGCAAAAAGGAAAATAGACAGGCTCGCTTAAGGTAAAGATTGATGTTTGTCAAGAAAGCTACAGGCCCAGGATCTGACTACCCACCATAAGCACCGTTTAGATCGGAATTTTAGGGTTGGGCCTTCCTGTGTGGTTAATTTCAGTCTCTGAGTTTGAAGGCCCTCCATGCTGGCTTGCCCTGAGCTTGTCAGGTGAAGTATGTGGCCCATTTTTTCGTCCACACTTCCCAACCTTGGTCCTAAATCCGTGCAAAGAACGCACTGACGACCAGCCTCTTGGTTGAATAATGTGGTCCTGCGGTACTCGCCAAGCTCCTTCCTAGGAGCCTTAGTACATTTGTTTTGCTGAAATGACAGGCCATGAGGATGAGACAAGACCGTAACCGTGGGTGGGAGTCAAAGCCAAATTGTTTCTCAAAAGAGAAAGGCGGGTAAATTGGAGGCAGTCAGGTCCTACGGGCGTTCATCAACACAAAAACATTCTGGGTCAGTTCTAACCTATGAGATATGATGATCCAAGTTTGCTGTCTGTCTCACTTTTCTGT
>NW_006488446.1:0-742 GCF_000325575.1 Pteropus alecto | reverse complement strand
GCTTTTGCTTTGAGTCAGGGCTCCAGGCAACATTTGGTCACAGAAAACAGGCCTGGAACTGGGGTTTATGCCACTATTTCAGTCTATGAGTTTCAGAGCTACTTCTTGGAAATAGGTGTAAGGATTGAAACCTCAAAACCAAGGTTAGCATGCTGATTCCTAATAGGAAATCAAGGCAGGAGACAAGGTCCTAGATTTATAGATAAGACTCAAATTACATGAGGACAGGCTGGCCCTTTAAATTAAGTTCTCCTATCTACTCTTTTTCAGAGAGGACAGTCTTAGTCCTTTCGGTCCTAGTCTCCCTTCTACCCTTTTTTTGAAAATACAGGTCTTGTGCCTTAGGCCTGTGTCACCAATCCATATCCTCGGAAGGGAGACTGATGGAGTGACAAGTGCATATCAGTGAGAAAATTCAAATCAACACTGAGATGTCATTAGTCTACGTGGAGTAGAAGGCGGCTGAGACAGCCTCCTAACTGTCCTCCAATCGAAGCCGTGTCAACATTACAAATCTAATATGAAGTCAACGATACATGCGGGCAGTCAGTGATGTTTCATACACCTCTAGTTTGGTCCACTTGTCAGGAACGCGGCCTTATATTCTTGGAGGCAATAGTCACATTTGGTGGCGTTGTTAATTGAGTCTGAGTGTCTTGTGAGGCAATGACTGGATAGTGGTGGATACAATAGCCGCCATATTTCCTTATTGTAGGAAAAATGCTGAGTCATTGAGAGGATA
>NW_006488445.1:0-742 GCF_000325575.1 Pteropus alecto | reverse complement strand
AAAGATTCTTTCTCAGCTGTGTCCAATCTATTCATAGCCCATCAATGGCATTATTTACGTTATAGAGTATTTTTTTATCTCTGGCATTTCTTCTTTTTGTTTTTTTTCTTTAGGATTTTCATTTCTCTTCTTACATTGTCCATCAGTTCTTGCATGGTGTTTAATTTATTCATTAGAGCCCTTAGCATTTAAAAAAAATTTCCTGTCTGATTATTCCAACATTCCTGCCATGTCTGTTTCTGATGCTTACTCTGGCTCTTCTAATTGTGTTTTTGGCCTTTTGGTGTGCCTTGTAATGTTTTCTTCATAGCTGGACATAATGTGCCGGATAAAAGGAACTGCAGTAAATAGGTCTTCAGTAATGTCGTGGTGAGATGTAGGGGGAGGAGAAGCATTCCTTAGTCTATGATTAGGTCTCTGTTTCCTAGTGAACCCATGCCTCTAAACTGTGAACTTCACAAGTGTTTCTGGGTGTTTTTCTCCCTCCTTACGTGGGACAGAATGGCTAGATTGGACTGGAGTTCAGTATTTTCCTTCTCCCATGAGGAAGGCTGGAGCTGGCTGGAGTTGGGCATTTCTCTTCCCCTGGTCAGTTAGGCTCTGCTAATACCCCAGCTGGTTAGACTCTGTTTAATTAGTTTCCCCTGAGGCCAGGCCTATTTAAGGAGGATGGAGCACTCTACAGTATTTCAAAATGGTTCCTTTCCCCTACCAGTGCTGGAAGCAGGAGAGGATTTTTCTC
>NW_006488444.1:0-742 GCF_000325575.1 Pteropus alecto | reverse complement strand
GCGACTTTATCTACGAGGGCAAAACTGGAACGGAACTGGGCCTTCAGCAACAGGGGACTGAGCGTTCTGATGATTTCCACCCGTGTAACAGTGACAAGCAGTAAAAAAGAATAACCTACAGCCTGGACGAACCTCCAGTGGTCATGGTTCATCGCCCTGTTTTCATGATTTAAAATTTGCAAGTCCACGAATGTTATCCTTACCAGCCCTTACGAGCCCTTTCTCGGCCCTTGTGTAAGCAATGCCTTACTTCCTTCGATGGCTTCATTTTTTCTTACATTTCCAAACCCATTTTCAACTGAGTTGGACGAACAATCTTCTAACTTAACATCTTTCCAGTTATTTTTCTTGGCATCATTATAGAGTAACGCTTTCCCCCTCATTTGCGAGGATATTTTTATTATTTACAAAATTCTAAGCTATACTAAGTTCACTGTTGGGCCTGTCTTTCTGTTCTACGCATTGTTTTTGTGTGACAATAGCATAGTTTGTAACCACAGGGACTTCATAGTTCACCGAACTTCAGAGAGCACACGCTCGCTCTGCCTGGACACCGTGGACACGCTCAAATGAGTCAATGAGCCACAGTCTGTCCATTGATGTTTTTTTTAGTACAGTATCTGTATTTGCTTGTCACTACCATTTAAAAAGCACCTGTCATATACATTGCATTGTATATTCACCGCCCATAGTTGAATTTCTTTCTGTCCCACATATTTGACCCCTTTACCCCCCCAACTTC
>NW_006488443.1:0-742 GCF_000325575.1 Pteropus alecto | reverse complement strand
TTTTAAGAGTTCTTTGTATATTTTGGACAACAATCCTTTATTACATGTCTCTTTTGCAAATATTTTTCTCCCAGTCTGTGGTTTGCTTGTCTTCTCATTCTCATTGTCTTCGCAGAGCATAAGTTTTTAATTTTAATGAAGTTCAGCTGATCAAGGATTCCTTTGAAGGATTGTGCTTTCGGTGTTGTATTTATAAAATCATTGCCATACCCAAGGTCATCTAGATTTTCTCCAATGTTATTTCTAGGGGTTTTATAATTTTGCATTTTAGTTTCTATTGATTTTCAATGCAAACCACTTGAGCTATCTCTTTTGTGTCCTTGTCATTGCTTATGGTGAGTTTACTCACTTATCCTGACATTTTGCTTATACAAACAGTTCCCTCTCTGAGAGTATTTTCTGGCAGCAGCTGTTAAGATAGTGGCGCACTGTTCCCTGCACACTCAGCTGTCCTATAATATTCATGGACTCGAGGGTGGAGTGTGGCCTAGGGTTAGAGGATCTTGGGCTAGACTATACATGTAATCTTGTTTTGAAAGCATCACTCTTTTCCTGAACCAAAGAGTGCAAAATAAGTAGACAGTTTATAACATAATAATTGAATAGTTGCTTTTCAATAATAGATAACTTATCTCTAATTTCTCCTTTGGCCTTCTTCTTATGACTATGAATGCCTATTCTTTAAATGTAATGATGAATTACTTTAGCCTTTCTTCATATCTGAACACGTTATTTTTTTTTT
>NW_006488442.1:0-741 GCF_000325575.1 Pteropus alecto | reverse complement strand
TTTTTTTAATTTGGTGACTTAGTATCCCATATTGATTACATTTATAGACAAAACTAATTCCCTGAGAGATGGAAATACTGAGACGAAAAGAACAGACAGTTCGATGAAAATCAGCTCGCAAAGATTTTTATTTTATTTTATTTTATGTAAGACAGACTTTTCAATTTCTATTCCATTGCACGAGATAATCTAATCCAGAATAGCGGAAGCAGAGGAATCATTATTCTGTGCCCGCCAGAAGTTTATAGACTGAACTTTTTGCTTAGATGATTGGTTCCACATACTCAAGGGGCGGTGGGGGGGGACATTATGTAAACTCTTTATGCCAGAAACTCGGCATGTTTGGAAGTGAGCAGGGCTCACAGGCTGTGACAGAATTCAAGAAGGGCTGACAGTCCGGGGCCCATCAAGACGGCGCATGCTGCGTGCACCGCGTGACACTTTTCTGCCACACTCCTTCCGCCTCGGGCTGTGCGTCATTCAGAATAGAACGCAGAATTCTGGGTCAAGCGTCCGAACGGTGGTTATCAGGCGGAGTTCCTGCAGAGGGCCTGCCTTCCAGGCTGCTCCCTGAGCAGAGGCCTTTTAAAGATCACCGGTGTCCTCCTTCGTAAAGGTTCTGCACAGAACCTTTTGAACATTATTCTCATTCCTCAGAAAAATAATTGTTCTGTCTTTCCTAGTCGACCACTCTCATCTGAGAAAACGGTATAAAATAAGCAAAGATTAACAGTATGATAA
>NW_006488441.1:0-741 GCF_000325575.1 Pteropus alecto | reverse complement strand
ATATTTATTCCCCACAGTGTTATATATTACAACAGCCCCCCTTGCCTCCCTTCTTTGTTCTCTTTCCTTTGTCCTTCCTTTCTTCCTTCCTACTTATTCAATTCACATTTTTTGAACATATATTAGAACAGTTTCTGTTTATTCATTATAAACAATGTAATACAATCTGTTAAAGACAAAAAAGGGTCTTAAATTCAAGATGTCTTTAAAGAAAGCGTTTAGACATTTTCATTTCATTCTTAGTTTCCCCCTTACTCCTGACATATTTTATAGCTTCCTTTTTATAAATGAAGATCCACAGACAGTAAGAGGCACACCTGTGTAAACACATATCCCAGAGCTTTGAGTTGGTCTGCAGCCAGCCCTACGCATCCTGCACTCTCATATTCCGTCTCACTTGAGCCCCATCAACACCTGAGGGAAAGCACAAGACCTAAGAACTAAACCCTGGGAAATTTGGCACCATGTGGCCATGGTCGCAACACCTGGGCTGAATGAGGAAGTATCAAAATTAATATTTGACAGTTTTCAGAAACTTTCCTTTTCCTTCTCTACAATTTAATATGCATCCCAATGTGGCTGTGTTAAATATTAATATAGACAAATCCACAGAGAACTATGTAGGAGATATTAAAATGAAATGGATTTATTAAAGATATCAGGGAAGGGGTATAGTGACAACTGATGTAACATTTTTTTAGTGATATTTGATGAACCAATACCAGTGAACTGGTAGATTGT
>NW_006488440.1:0-741 GCF_000325575.1 Pteropus alecto | reverse complement strand
GCCTTGGGATCTCTGGCCCATGGGAAAGCCAGGCCGCGCTGTGTTCCGAAGTGGGGGTGTAGACGGGGTGGGGGAGTGCGGGGTGCCAGGGCTTTTGTGCCATGTCGCTGACACGCCGTTTCCTTGTTTAGGAAGATGAGACCAAGCCAGAAGACTGTATACCAGATGTGCCAGGCAACGAGCACGCCAGGGAATTTCTGGCTCACGCGCCAACCAAGGGGCTCTGGATGCCACTGGGGAAGGAAGTCAAAGTGATGCAGTGTGAGTGCGAAGTGTCAAGTAGCACTCCTGAACACGCGCACGCCACACACCGCGACTCACGATGCGTGTTTCTCTAACTGGTTCTCGCCACGGCGCTGTCACGGTCATGGCCCGATCTCTGTTTCACGCATTCGGAAGCCGCCGTGCACGTGTCAGTAAGAGGTGGCGAAAGCTCTGACCCCAGGGCGTCCGGCTCCAGGGGTGGTCTTGGCGCAGGACCGTAGCTGCCTTTGGAGTCCACCCGTCAGTCCTGTTCTGCCGACAGAAAGGCCCTTCCGCGTTAGAAATGCCGTGGGGGACCAGGGTGCCCTGGAGGGCGGGTCCCTTTGGGTGTTGCCTCGGTCGGTCCCCCTCCATCAGTGCTGAGGTTTCATCCGCGTAAGCCGAGCAGAGCTTACGGGCCACAGAGGGTGAGTGTGAAGCAGGTAGAGATCTGCGGGGCACCTCCCACACACACCCGAGCAGCAGCCCCTTCGCCAG
>NW_006488439.1:0-742 GCF_000325575.1 Pteropus alecto | reverse complement strand
AAAAAAAAAATTGTTCACAGTAAAAGAGCAGCAAAATATACCTTGTTTAAGAATGAAAACTACAAAATAAACGAGTCCTGTGTTTTTAACATAGTCATACAAATAACTGTGTCTTTCTGTCTCTGGAATTCTTAACCTAGGACTTTTCATGGTTCTAAAATATATATTCAAGTTATACGTCCATTTTCATTAGTTTACTTACCGGGATCACATTAAAGAAATGTGAGCTGGAAAAAAATTTAAGTGCAAAAGTAATATATAACTCTTATAAGTATTTTTAACTAATAAAAGTGTTTAGCATCTACCTTTCTTACTAACAAAAAAAGATTTTAAATGGAAGTCGTGATGGTTAAGACCCCAAATCTTATGGTATATTCTCCATCTATACATCTACATAGAACTTTTAATGCATGTTTTTTCCCCCTAAAGTGACTACGTTAGTGATTTAGTTTTATACAGCTGATTTACTTATTAAATGCATACTTTATTTTTCTTTAGTCACACTTAGACGTCTTCTAACTGAAAATAGTAAAGTATCTTTTAAAAATTTTACTGGTGGTATAAAATTAAAATTTCAGTTTAACAAAATGCATGTATTTATATGAAGAAAGACTACCAAAATTGACAATCCATTCAAAACATTATAGTACTATCTCACTTTGGACAAAGGATAAATATGATCAAAAAGTAGCTTCATTTTCAAGAAACTAATTCATGGCTCCACAGTTGGAATTTATTCCTA
>NW_006488438.1:0-741 GCF_000325575.1 Pteropus alecto | reverse complement strand
AAAAACAAGAGACCAATAGCGTGGTGACTTGGGTCAGTTTTTAAGTAAATGTACACATTCAAGAAAATCCAAAGAGCGATGTCAGCATCATGGAGATGTGAGAAGAGCCCTTTGTATCTTCTCTTAAATCTACAACTAGTAAGACATCTATAAGTCAACCAAGTTCATAACACTAGCATTTTTGAGAGATTCACACATGGCAACATCTAAAGATGGACTTTATTGGAACACACGGGGAAGGGAGGATAAGGAAAGGACAGGGACGGTACCTGCAGTTCCCTAGCCAGCCACATAGGCTGAGCTCGCAGTCTGAGTTAATGCAGCAGTAGAGGAGTTAGGATGCAGCCCCCACATTATGGCCTGATGCAAAGTAAGAGGGGCTGAAGCAGCATCAGTGTCTGAGAATCTATCTCTCTTCCCCTCATTGCAGATGAGTCCAGTTGCAGAAATAGAGAGGTGTCTACTGATTCTCAGCTACAGCACGGTGGCACCAGTCACCATAGGGAACCAAGTAACAAGGCAATGAGCTTGCAAATCTCATCCCCTCTACATGCTACAACCCCCTGTTATGGTCTTGGTGTCCCAAGACATAGGCAGAAGGTACACTCACCACACCAGTCACCCGGGTGGCAACTCCCACAACCACAGCAATGCCCCACCTCTAAGACCCCAGACGCCCAAGTAGCACAGGTAATAGAAAACAAAAACTTGCCATATAGCACCATCTACTGGAAAACAAAA
>NW_006488437.1:0-741 GCF_000325575.1 Pteropus alecto | reverse complement strand
AAAAAATTAAATGATGCAAGTTTCTATCTGCAAGGCTGTTTGATCTCAACTGGAGTATTTGAACACTGAGCCCTTTCAGATGTGACATTCCCACACCCATCTCTTCATTTAGCAAATAGAAAGCCATTTGGTTGCCAGTTTCTTAAAGGCAGCAGGGATTATAAATAGCATGTCATTTCTTTGTTTATTGTTACAGTGAAAACCGTGTTCCATTTTGGTGGTGGTGGTGGTAGGCAGAATTTAACTTGATCCCACTGATATTTATTGGATGTTATTTCACTGTGCCATGCACCTTATTTCAATTATGTTCGTAAAGCCTTTGATGACAGGCAGGGACTATGCTCCACACATCTTTTTTGATTTGTCATGGTATCTGATGCCATATTTAGTTCTTAGCAGGGAATATGCAAACAGAATTAAATAGGAATGCGGTTGAATGGAAAATGAAATTGTGTTGATGTAGTCACTTCTCAAAAAGTATTTATTGAACACTTACTATGTGCCAGGGGGCCTCAAGGGGCTTATAGTCTAGTAAAAACAATTCTGATGTTAATTGCCTACTTTGGGCTCAGTCACTATGTCATTGATTTTATTTGACGGTTACAAAATCCTGAGTTATTAGCAGTCCAATTTACTGACGGACAGGCTGAGGCTTAGAAATATTAACCAATTTGCTGGGCAAGGGAGGATGCGGGATTTGAACCCAGGCAGTATTACTCCAGACTATGCACTGCCCCATTG
>NW_006488436.1:0-741 GCF_000325575.1 Pteropus alecto | reverse complement strand
TGAGGTAGGAAGAGCTATTAAAACAAAACTTCAAAAGCACAAAACTATAAAGAATTAAGGAAAGTTGAACAACACAATCAGCTAATTAAACCTAATTGATACCTATAGAACACTACACTCAACAACAGCAGAAAACACATTCAAGTGTTTCTGAAACATTGAGATAGATCATATGCTGGACCATAAAATAAGTCAAAATAAACTTAAAACAATTCAAATCATACTAAGTATGTTTTCTAACCATAGTGAAATTAAATTAGAAATGAAAAACAAAGATATATGGAAAAATCTCCAAATATTTAGAAAATAAAAACATACTGCTAAATAACACATGGTCCCAGCCATTCCAAGAAAAATGAAAGTATATGTCAATTCAAAGACTTGTAGATGAATAGCAGCTTTATTTTAAAAAGTCCCAAACTGAAACAAGCCACATATCTATCCAACAGGTGAATAGATAAACATTATAGTATCTTTATATAATGGGATACTATTTAGCAATATGAAGGGATGAACTACTGACATAGACAAAAACATGTTTGAATCACAAAATAATTACGCTTAGTGAAAAACTCAGACCAAAAAAAGAGTATATACTGTGAAATTCTATTTAATTCTAGAAGTTCTGAAAATTTTTAGACATTTTCTAGAATTTGAAAATTCTAGAACATATGAACTCATCTATGGTGATGCCTACCTCACTTCACATTCAAAGATGGAATCCTGCCTGATAAATTAAAG
>NW_006488435.1:0-741 GCF_000325575.1 Pteropus alecto | reverse complement strand
CTATTTGATAATTGTCTCCTCTGTCCTATTAACTTCTTATATATCAACTCATGTGAGTTTTGCACCATTTATACTACTCTAGCCAAAGTCACCACTAGCTTCCCTCTTGTTTCAATCATAAAACGAAATTCAGTCTTCATTTAACTCAAACTCTCTGCTACATGTGAGACCGTAAACAGCTGATGTATGAAAGTCTTTACAACTTGATTTCCACCATCTCACAATTTCTTGAATTTCTCCCTAACACTTTGTTTATTCTTTTCCATTCTCTCCCATGGTTCTTTTACCTTTTCTAATCTCTATGGTGGTTGACACACTTGAAATATCTCTTTTCTAGGCAATTTTCTCTTTCACTCTGTTCTCTCTCTAGGAGATTCTCATAAATAAGGTGACTTCAAACAGGCTGATGATTCACACATTTATATCTTCAGGGATATTTTACAGTTTTATGGATTCAACATTTAACTCATTTCTGGACATGTAGATCAGATTTAGAGGCTTTGAATTTAAACTTTTCTTTTTTGTTTCCGAGTCCTTGAGCAACTTGCTTAACTTCTTTATCATCTGTTTTTTCTCAGGTGCAAAATTCAGATAAAAGAATATGTGCATCTTAAGATTATATTGAGAAATTTAGATAATGTAGATAAAATATCTACAGCTACATCTGGAACGTAGTGAATATTCATTACTATTTATGATATTGAGCATTCTTATGTTTTATCTTATTATTTCCTATTGACA
>NW_006488434.1:0-740 GCF_000325575.1 Pteropus alecto | reverse complement strand
TTTTTTTTTTTTAACTTTACACCTAGTGCTTCCATAATTAACCTGAAGAAAACTGTGATAGAAATTTCTGCATATTCTCTCATGTGTGAACAAGCAGTAGAAAGAGGGGATGAAGAAGTATACATTCGAGTCATGTTTCAAGATTTCCATATCTCTGTTTTTCAGAGGACTTGTTTGATAAATCTATCTGTATTATCTATTGCTGTATGACAAATAATTCATACCCTAATCACTTAAAATAATAATCATTTATTATCTCTCATTGTATCTGTGGGTCAGGAATTCAGATAGGGTAAAATGCTAATAATTTGCCTCTGTTTCACATGTCTGAGAATACTTAAGGTCTAGAGACTAGCATCATCTGGAGTCTCAAGCACTCACACATCTGGTTGTAGGTGCTGGCTGTTGACTGGGGTCCTAGCTAGAGCTATCAGCTGTGTCAAATAGAAAATGTACATGTGGCTATTCTACGTAGCTTGTGCTTCCTCAAAAGGAAGCTGGTAGCTGGGTTCCAAGGGCAAGCAAACATGAAAGACAGACAGACAGACAGGTGGAAGTCATATTTCCATTTATGACATAATCTTAGAAGTCAATCAATGTCACTTTCACCATGTTTGATTGGTCAAGGTATTACAAAGATTAGCCCAGATTCAATGGGGGCGTATATAGATGCCACACTTCAATGGAGGTGTGTCAGTGTCGTGGTGTAAGAAGAGTATCTGAAATGAGATGTAGTCATG
>NW_006488433.1:0-741 GCF_000325575.1 Pteropus alecto | reverse complement strand
ATCAGAATGTTCTAAGCAGGAAAATGACAAGATCTAATATTTTTATAAAATGTCCCTCTGACTGGTGTCTGCTGATGGGGCAGGAGGGGATCCGGAGAAGTGGGGTGTCCAGTTAGAAGGTGAGAGATGCACACTCATGGGCTAGCACTCGTGGCAGTGGAGATGCATGAGGCATGGGGAAAGATTCCAGAGATATTTGGGAGGTAAAACTTGCTGGTACGTGAGTGAGATCAGATGGGGGCTTGGGGAGAAAGGTAAGATTGAGAGAAAGAGTAGAATCAAGGATATCTCCTAAGTTTCAAATTTAAGCAACAGAGTAGATGGTGCTATCGATTAGCAAGCTGCGGATGATTGAGGAAGAGCCTGTGTGGAGACAGAGAATGAGGAACCCCCAGCTAGCAGTAGCTCTCATCGCACAGGGTGCCTTTGAGGATGAAGTGATAGAGACATCTTCCTCTGCACAATTGCCTAGCACTTAAGTGCTCCATATTTTATTGTTATTCTGTTGTAATTATTCACAGGAGGCTACCCCCATCGGAGACACCAGATGCCCTCCATCAGTAAAGACATGGTCATTCTCTTAGAGTCAACAATCATGCTTTTATTTTCTCTAATGGAAAATAGATATCACTTTTGAAAACTCTGCAGTGGTGATAGAAAGATGGGGGTAGAGGCATGTGTGTCTCAAGCAACATCAATCAAACTTTCAGCCAAGTTTTGATTACAAGATCTTTTTTTTTT
>NW_006488432.1:0-741 GCF_000325575.1 Pteropus alecto | reverse complement strand
TATTGGGCTCCAGGTGAAATTAGGGCCTGGATCACAGCTGGCCCTTATTCTCTCAGGTGTTGGTTACCATGATTACCTGAAAGTTTCTCCATCTGGTGAGCTGTAAAGCAGGCCTGTATTTATTTTCCATGATCTTTTCTCTCTTAATATTCTTAGCTACAGACTGAGGTACCATCCCAATTATTGGTAGAGGCTGAGATTATTAGCTCTGTCCCTAGCCCTCAGCTGCAAATTCATCCATGTAAAGGAGAAAGAGAGCTAGAACAACCCCATTCTTCCTTCCCTCCCTTCAAATCCCCAAGGTCCATGTCTTTTCTTCTTCCCCTGTGGCAGATAAGGAGTTGCCTGGAGTAGTATGAGGCCTTCCCCTGACTACTGAATCCAGGGATGCAGGAAGTGATCTCTTGGAGTATTCAGACGGGAGATCTCAGTGATGTAGAGAAGGGCTCTGAAGGTACCACTTGACTCAAAAGGAAAGAGGGTAATCAGTCTACACAACTGATTTGTAGCTCTTGCACCTGATACGTAGAAGTTCTCACCTCAGGCCACTTCCTGTACACATGCGTGTAAACATGCACATCTGTGCCCTTTACCCAGGCAGCAGTCAGAGGAGCCGGGCCTGTACTCGGGCAGGTCCTTATAGGGGTCTCCAGTGCCCTGAAGAAGCTGAGTGAGGAGAATCAGAGAGAAAGGCTGTCAAGGATCATCGGCTTATTTCATTCTATTTCACACACAAAGCCC
>NW_006488431.1:0-741 GCF_000325575.1 Pteropus alecto | reverse complement strand
CGCGCCCCCTCCCCGCTCAGGGCTCGCGGCCCCTAAGCCCTCTGCAATGGCGCCACCTGCCGTCCCAAGCCCGCCAAACAGCTGCCGACGGCGCCGGCTGCACCCGCCACTCATGCGGTCTGCAGGTGACGAGAGGCCTTTCCATGCAGAAGATCCTCTCTGCCCTGGGCGGGCGGGTAGAGAGGAGGAACCTGAGGATAGAAATCACACACGGGACGTGTTCGATCGCGGACTGCACGGGCAACGTGCGCCCCAGTTATCGGTACAAGTGCGAGCCAAGGGCACCCCAACCCCACCCCCAGGTGCGGGCTGATGTCGACTGTGCTGACTCTCTGGCTATCTGGGCCTGTGACCAAGATTGGGACTTAACTGCCACAATTGTCAACGGAACAAGGGAACGAGGAATGATTAAAGGAGAGGGAAGGATTTTGTGGGCCGGGCCATAAGCTGTCAGCGGCATAGCCCACCAACGCGCAGATGTTGGGAGGGGGCTTCTCTGGGAGGAACACCGATTTCTGTTTTTCTCCGGGACCCCTGCATCTTCCCCTTTGGGAGTTCTTCCTTCTTCCTGGCGCTCCCTTATCTGAACTGAGTGGTGGGGACTGTTCCTTCATAAGACTTAGAGCTTCGGACCCCACTCTCTACCCAGGTCCCGGTCAAAGACACTTTAGATTAAGTTTACAGTGTCTTGGCAATGAGATTCCTTCGGAAACTTAGAAGGCTTCTGATCTGTTTGTTGCC
>NW_006488430.1:0-741 GCF_000325575.1 Pteropus alecto | reverse complement strand
GTAACTATTTGCTTAATAGCTTTTATTCTACCTTACACTTTGAACTTCGATCGTTTGGTCATAGCCTGATATAATAATATTTTATATAATTAATTTTTCCAGTAAACAAATTAAAAAAGAGGAAAGAAACATCAGCAAAAGGTGCAAGCTAGGCAACTACTAAACTGTACCACTGAGATAACATTCCGTTTCTTCATTTCCCTTAATTTTGAAAGAGTTCATCTCTTAACACTGTAAATTTCAATTTAAAAATATTCGGTTTCAAAAAAGTATTTCGTATATAAAATGAAACGTTTGCTTGCCAAACAAAAATTTACATCTCACAGTGTGCATTCTGTTTTACTGTTTTAAATTTGAAATGCAGAGAAAACTCCAAGTGGCCACATCAAATGAGATAATTGAAGTAATTCAAGTTCAGGTTCTTTATCTTTCAAGTCACTGTGTTTTCATTGTTTATTTTGAATCTACTATTTAAAGGCAGGGATACCTGAAACCCCAGGGATTGGAGACACGATAGTGTCTCAAGTGAGCTGCTATGATTCTGAATCCCAATGAACTTATTCTCGAAAAAATGCTTGTAGCTGGGTCCACAGATACCTGGGATCTACTGTACAACTGGGAGTTCTCCAAACCAATGTGACAGTAATCAAAATGCACTAGTTTGACGCCTACAGATACATTATTAAAACTTAACAATAGTCACATCAGTTGTTTAGAATGTAGCCCAATAAAATATTTGGG
>NW_006488429.1:0-741 GCF_000325575.1 Pteropus alecto | reverse complement strand
GGCAGTGGGGGGGGCGGGGCAGTGGGGGTGGCAGGAGCGGTTCCTTAGATATTTACTGTGGAACCTGGTTGAGCTCTCGCAGGTAAATCTCAACATTGTGGGGGCCCTTTATGACTGGGGCTTAACTCTCGGAGTTGTTCACAATTGGGTGATTACAGTGCGGGGTTTCCTGGCCTGGCACCGGGCCCCTGGGTGACTGTCACGTGTGAGCCTCTGCTCTGGTACGTGACAACCCCTGCGTTTGTCGATCTCACCAATCTTTTTATGTTTTTTTACATACATTGTGGAATACTACTTTGTTTTATATATGTAAGTTATATTTGTACACAATGGAATGCCCATATATAAATTATATATAATAAATCACATATCTACACACGCACAATGGAATACTACTCAGTCATGAAAAAGATGCGATCTTGCCATTTGGGACAGCGTGGATGGACCTCGAGGACTTTGTGACACCTGAGTGACGCCGGTCGGCGGCCTCTCCACTCTTGAGGCGACGGTGTGCCCTGTGCCGTCCTCTGTCTCATGGATTTTTCATTCTGCTCAGCCTTTCGCTTGTCGTTGGGATGGAGCAGTGACAGCCCCGCTCCTTACGTACAGACCTGGAACCAGCAGAGGTCCACACCGCGCGCTCTTTCAGATAAATCCCTAGAAGTAGAAATGCTGAGTTGGGATTTCCGTGTCACCTGCCCTGCCGTGAGGACGCCCTCCTCCCCAGGGACACTTTCCTGG
>NW_006488428.1:0-741 GCF_000325575.1 Pteropus alecto | reverse complement strand
CAAGTTCTTAACCACCTCCCTTACCTTCATATTTCCTTATCTCTTGCTCTCTCACTATCTCTCCCTTCTATCCTTTTCTCTCACCCTCCCCGTGCCCTGCAGATTGAGTGGGTAGAAGAGTTCAGACCAGAGACCTGTTCTTTGCCCCTGCCCTCACTTACTCTTCTGGGTTTTGGGTCTGGTCCCACGATCTGGTATCATAGACCACTATACTCTGACCCCTCACTCTGTGTGTCTACCCCAGGGCTACCCAGGTGTCTCTGCTATTTCATCCCTTACCCTGTGGATCAGAGCCCACAAGTGTCAGGCCAGTATTTCTCCCACTGAGAAGCCCACTTACCTCTAGATTCAGAGGTGGGAGGGTAGGGAGGGTAGTAAAATTGAGGATGCTTGCTTTTGAGACCTCAGTGATGGACAGGCTGCTACTGGAGATGGTATTCTCTTCTCTCTTTTCAGGCTCCAAGCACTCTTCCGAGAATATTTGCTTTGGCGTCTGCAGGAAGCTGGCAGCATGCAAGAAGTTCAAAAGGCTGCTAGAAGTCAGGGCCAAAAGGCAGCTGCTTTCCAAATGAGCCTCGCTCTTTCCTGTCAGCCAGGAGTCTCCTGGAGGTGGGGATTGGGGGGCTTCTCTTGCTCTCCCTTCAGGTCTCTCTCCATAATGCCTCTCTCATCTCTTATCTCTCATCTCTCTGTTCTTTCCCCTTCACCTGTTGTTCCCTTTCTTCTTTTCATCTCTCTCTC
>NW_006488427.1:0-739 GCF_000325575.1 Pteropus alecto | reverse complement strand
ACAAGCCATCTGGACCCGGGGCCCTGCATCCCTTTCGTCGTCATCTGAGGACCCGATGGCTATCTCCCCTCCGCCGGGGCCAGAACCACAAGGGAGCCCCTTGCTACTGCTCTGCGCCGCGCCCCAGGCCCTCATTCCTCACGTGACGGCACCCAAAGCACAGCCTCGTCGTCACCAGATATGGGTCCTCAAGGCCAACCTCATGATCGGGGCTTAGGCGGCTTACAGACGCTTCCAGTCTGTCCACGCCCGGCACTCGGACAACGCAAACCTCTTCTACCGTCTCACAGCCTCCTGGACGTCTAGCGTCCTCAACCAAGAAACGCCTTTGCGGGAGCCATTTTGTCCGAGTCTCGAGGTCCTTCCAAATGCCCACGTCTCCAGCTCCTGCCATCGCCCCAAACCGAGTCCCTGGCATCTACCGTCCTCATCACAGGACTGCTGTCCGCTCCCCCCGGCGGAACTCCTCTTCACTCTGATGCCCCCTTCGCCAAAACCCCCTACACCCTCTGCCAGGACATCCCTGTGCTCTGACTTAAGTCGACTGGTCTCGCCCCCCAATGCCACCTTTCGAGGCCTCTTACATGGCAGATGTCGTGTGGCCCAACCCAGAACTCCGTGGGTCACGGAGGTAAGAATGGGCGTGGGGTGAGACGGAGGATGGGGGTCTTCCTGCAAGCCCGCTGCTGCTGGATTCCCTCAGCCTTCCTTCCTCAACTTAAAGCTTCTCCTGCGAGGC
>NW_006488426.1:0-738 GCF_000325575.1 Pteropus alecto | reverse complement strand
GTTCTCTCTAAGTCTAATCTCATTAAAAGAAGAAGCACTTATTTGGGCCCCTTTCTCTTCAAATTGGATAGGTTTGTTTTAAAAGAGAAATTTCTGTTCTTGGAATGAGTTGAGAAGTTATTGTGTAATATCACTTATAAGCAGAGAAATGAACGCTCATTAAACTGAAAATGTTGACCAAATACGACCAAAATAAGGCTAATATCACCATCCTTCCTTTATACCTTTCCTTCTTTTGCTGATCAAAGAAAACCCAACTTTTATGTCTTTAGTCCTCATTTTAGAATCTAAGACACCCACAGGAAACCAACAGAAGACTAACAATGAAAGAAACACTGACTCTGGCTACTCACTGGGGCATCAGAATTGCCCATTCAGAGATTCTGCATTTAGTATTGCATCTTTGGGTCAGCCCTTGGCTATACCCACCATACTGCGAGCACTGTAATAGTACTAGGTGAGGTACAATATGAAGGAAAAGTTGGGCAAAACTATGCATTTTAAGTGCCACAGAAATGATGCCTGCTGTGAGCCTCATGTGGACTAAATAATTGGGAGCTCAGTGATAACAGGGATGGGATGAGAAGGTTTCAGAGAGATGAAAATGGAAACAAGGCTTGAAGAATGAATCAAAATTAAGTGAAGAAGATGAAGGAACATTATATGCAGCTGGACTTCGGCTGCAGAGAGAAAAGGGAATCGTAGAAGATAGATGGGAGTGGATATGACCCGATTAGG
>NW_006488425.1:0-740 GCF_000325575.1 Pteropus alecto | reverse complement strand
AGTAGTGTGCTCACATAAAGCTGCAGGAAAGCTGAATATTTAATGCAAATACTTTATTTGAAACCAAGTACTTCTGTTCTCCAGGGTCTCCTTTCTGTCACCAGCCAACATCCTGGGAAATAGAATAAACATTTTTATGTCCTGCACAAGCCAAGCTATTTTCATATTTTGTTTCCCAGCACTCATCAAACTGCATGTGTACACAGACTTCAAAAACTCAAATATCAAATATCTTCTTACTCTTTGGGCAATATTGCATAGTGGGTACAAACTTGGGCCTTTCCATCAGCCAGCCTTTGCTAGCCTCTTCCCTCGGCCCCTCGCAAGGTAATTTCCAGCCCGTTATTTATGCTCTCTGAGATTCAGTTTTCTCAGCTATTAAGATCGGAAAAATAGTATCTACTCTACACAGTGCTGCTATGAGAAACAAGTGAGATAATGCACAAAAACTCCTTAACAAAGTCTGGCCTATAGTAAGTGCTTAACAATGCACTTAATATAGGAACTACATACGTAAGGAACTGCTTAACCAGTAGCATTATTAATATTATCCATTTATCAGTGCTTGAATTTAAGGTTTATCATGACTTGAAAACAGTATAGAAAAAGAGATGAGGAAGCTATAAGCTCACAGTATGAGCTTTAGGGCATCGATATGCTTGGAAGAGGGGCTGGGGATTGTCTTGAAGTTGCATTTGCATACTGAGCCCACTCATTTTCCTTAGATGGTTGATTATTTA
>NW_006488424.1:0-740 GCF_000325575.1 Pteropus alecto | reverse complement strand
ATGTCGTAGCATGTGTCAGAACGTCCTTTTTTAATGTCGAATCATATTCATTGCCCATATAAACCACGTTTTGTTTTTCTGTTCATCCATCAAGGAGTACTTGGTTGTTTCCGCTTTTTGGCCATTGTGGATGATGGTGCAATGAACATGGGTGTAGAAATATCTCTTCGAGCCTTGCTTTTAATTCATTTGGGTATATCCTCAGAAGTGAAATTGCTGGATCGTATGGTAATTCTATTTTTGAGGAATTGCCATCCTGTTTTCCATAGCAGCTGCACATTTTACATTCCCACCACCGGTGCACAGTGATTCCCGTTTCTCTGCATCCTATCAACAGATGCTATTTTCTATTTTTTTGATGACAGTCATTCTAACGGGTACTGGGTGCTACCTCTTCATAATTTTGCTTTGTATTTCCCAAATGAATAGTGATATTGAGCATCTTTTTTGTGTGTTTATTAGCCATTCGCACATCTTCTTGGGAGAAATGTTTAAGTCCTTTCCCAATTTTTGAATGGTTTTTAATTTTTGTTTTTGCTTTTTGTTGTGGAATTCACTGGAGCTTTTGAGTGAGGATAACAGGACTCTGGAAATTGTAAAAGGACCTGCTACCCTAACATATAGTCATTCAAGCTGATTTTATATACAAGGAGGAAGAACACATCGACTGCCTCCAGCAGCTGCATATGTATGGCTCTCAGACTTATATTTTGCTACCAAGAGAACACACCCAGTTTCTC
>NW_006488423.1:0-740 GCF_000325575.1 Pteropus alecto | reverse complement strand
GGGACGCCCCTGGGCCATCGGGGAGAGGAGATTTACTGACATTCCGCTCGGAATTTATTCCCTCAGAATCCTATTTGTTTCACTTATGTTTATAAATCACACATCACGAGTACAGTGGCATCTAAACCCCAGAAGGTTCCTGGGTGTTTCCTGCGACCTGGCAGAGGGAGAGAGTGAGCACGCGGGGAGGGCTGGGAGGGGCTCGGTGGCTCTGAGAGGGAGTGCGATGCAGACAGTGTCCCCTGCCCTCCCACCGCCCCGTCCCCGGAGCCGGCTCCGTCAGGTGCTTAGCCAACAGCACCACAGCAGCTCTGGGCCCAGCAGAAGCGTGAAGACACAGTCACGTCGCCCGCAAGTGCGATGCGAGATTTTGCTGTTTGAGTGACACAGGAACCACAGAGTGACAAAGATAAAGCCATCCGTGGTTAGGATTCCAGGACCCCAGGAGCTGACAGTCGGCTTCCAGAGTGGGCCACCTGGCTCCCTTCTGGAGCTGCCCGTGCGTGGAGTGGCCAGGGGACTACAGGGCGCCTGGGTCCGGCTCAGGGACGTGCCACCCAGGCGAGGCCCTGCTGCACGAGTTAAGGTGTCATCTGGCCACTGTCACGATGCTGTCAACAAGCTGGACGGCACGCTCGGTCTGCACCACAGGGGGCGTTTCTGCCCTCGGACGCGGACGGGCAAGCACACAACTCGGGCACAGGGTGCCTAGTGGGGAGAGGCAGGCCCCCCGGCTTCAC
>NW_006488422.1:0-740 GCF_000325575.1 Pteropus alecto | reverse complement strand
TTCTTAAGAACTCAGTTCTCCAAGAGGAGATGTGACTTCAGTCTAAGGATTCTACTGCTTAATTAAAAAAGACAACTTTCTTTCACTTAAAAAATCAAGAGAGTTGCCTACGGAGAGCAAAGACTGTGTTAAAGCCAGAACACCTTTTATAACATAGTTTTATATGCTGAATCTTAGAATCATGGGACTTGTAGAGCACCATAGAGGTTATGTATTCCAGGATGCTTCATTTCATGTGGACTAAGGGAATTGAGGTCCAGAGAGGTTAAATAACTTGCCTAAGGTCACACATTTGGTCAGTAATGGAGCTAGAACTGGAACTCAGGTTTCTGGATTTTTGACTCAGTTTTCTTTTTCTCCAGACCTATTCCTTCATTGTGAGGCAGGGAGATGATGAAATGTTTTAGGGATAACTGTAAGACCCTTCACCAGCTAATTTCTTCACTAGATTGAAGTTCCTAAGAGTCACCTGTTTCCTTATACTTGGGCGAGTTATGGGGCCTTTTCCCTTTGTGTCTGGTGGTTTGAAGTAATTGAGGCTGGAAATTCCTAAGCCCTCTGCACATCTGTTGTATTCAGGGCAGAGAGAAGAATTAGAAGGGAGACTATAGCACATATACCTGGCTTTTACAGACTTTATGCTTTTGCCAAGAATTGGTGACAGCATGTCCAGTTACCCTAAAATACAAATTATGAGTTGGAGTGGCTTCTCTAATGTTTCTATTTGAGTATGTGGAAGT
>NW_006488421.1:0-740 GCF_000325575.1 Pteropus alecto | reverse complement strand
CTATATACAGTCTATATACAGTTTTACCACTGACATTCTATAAAAAAGAAAAAAAATGGGAAAATAGCAGCTATATGAGTTTGGCAATAAGCATTAAAACATGTAAATATTTACTGTTCTCTGTGTTTTTATAAACCAATTAAAGCTTTGACTCCAAACAAATTCAGATGTGGAAAAATGTATCTGCCGTTCAAAAACAAGTATAAAGCAGAGTAAATTAATCTGTATCTAGGAAGTCTGGAAATAGGTAGTTGCTTTAACCCAACTAATATTGTAAAGTACAAATATCTATTTCTCATTACGCTCTATTATTTGTGATTTTAAGCAATTCTAGTGAGTTTTTTTAATCTTAATTTTCCTCTACAAAATAGAGTTAATAATCGCTGCAATGCTTTTCTCATATGAATGTTTTGAGGTTACAATTCAATGTTATAGAATTTATATGGTATTTTAAAATACAAAGCATCATTATCTTAGTTAAGCAAAGAAGTCTTTCCTCAATCCTGGTGTCTTTCTTGCAAATAAACAGAACATTCACTGACACTGGAAACCATGAAATCCCTGAGTAATGCATTATGCTTCCCCGTGTAGATATTACAATGCTATAATCTTCACAGTTCAAAGAAACGTTGTGATTTCGGATTCGTGAACTAACATCTAGCACTAAAATTTAAACCATGTAATTTTAAATCTAAATCTACTAAAAGGAAATGAAATGTACATGGCAAAATCACCCTTAA
>NW_006488420.1:0-740 GCF_000325575.1 Pteropus alecto | reverse complement strand
GCCCTGTGCACCTGCATCAGCCTCCCTAGCAATGGGGAGCAGGCCACCGAAGTCACTCGGGGAGACCCCATCCCTCGCCCCGTGCCAGGGTGTGATGGGTCGAGACTCGGTCCTCTGTGCTTGCAGCATCCACCCGGTGTGCCGACGCCCCCGCGGCCCTTCGCCGGCCCATCCGGACTTGGCTGGGGTTCCACTGACCCCTGTGGGTGGTGGGGGACTTCGGGGGCATAGGCACCACACACAGTCAGAGTTTGGGGCACAGGTTCTCAGCCCTGACTGCATAGAAGGGTCACTTGGGGAGTCTTTAAACCCCCAAATGCCAGGCTATACCCCAGACCAATTCAGGCCGGATTTCTGGAGAGGGCACCAGGGTGGCAGGCTTTGTAAAGCTCCCACGAGTCCCATGTGCCCGAGCTTGGGAACTGCGTGGGTGACCTTTGAGGACGCTACATGCCACCATCTAGGTTACATTCTTCTACCTGTGTTTCCCAACTTGCATGATCATAAGGATCACCTACCGTGTTTGCTAAAAACACTGGTTTTGGTGTTCTTCTCTAGACATTCCTGGGGTGGCACCTGAGACTGTGATGTTAAAGCTTTGAATTCAGATGATCCCTATGTCCTGTCAAACTGGGACACTTAACCTTGCACTGAAGGCTCCGACTCCCTTTAAATGACAAATACTCTGGAAGTTGATGGCGAGTGGTTGCTATTGGCAGTTTACTAAGTGGCTTAAATAA
>NW_006488419.1:0-739 GCF_000325575.1 Pteropus alecto | reverse complement strand
CCTCCAGCCAAACTGTGAGACGTGAACGAGAGTCAGTTGCTGTTTTAAACACTGACTTTTGGGGTGATTTGTTACACAGTAAAGGTTAACTGATACAAGTGCCTAGGATGTGTCAGGCGTTGTGTTTAGCATAAGAAACATGGAAATAACGGGATTTACATGGTTCCTGCCCTCTCGGAGCTCGAAGCACTAATGAATAAGCTGTGAAACCTAAAAGGAGGGAAATATACTGGGAAATGTCCCAGAGACTGAGGAGGTAGGCAGGGAGAGCCCACTGGTGGAGAGGACACGTGTGCTGAGACCCGAATGATGAGAAGGAGCCATATGAACAGCTGGGAGAGTGTTTGGGATAGAAGAAACAGCAGATGCAAAGGGCATGTGTCACAGGGACTCACTGGCCAGAGATGGATAAGACAAACAGACAAATAACTATAAGAACAACAATAGTAAAAGACAATGTTTACTGAGCAGGTACTATTTATCGTTTTAAGTCCTTTACTAAAATGACCTCATTCAATCTTGACAACATACCAGATCAGTAGGTGTGTTAGCTGGAATTCTTTCAGTTGAAAATTACAGTGACCCAACTCAAACTGCCTTAACCAAATGAGAAACTGAGTGGCTCATAGAAGTGGGGAGAATGAAGACAAATAGCTTCAGGCAGAGCTGTGTTCAGGGACTTCAGTTAGGTCAGTAGAACATTCATTCTCTCCCGCCCCGCGCCCCCCTCTCCCCACCC
>NW_006488418.1:0-740 GCF_000325575.1 Pteropus alecto | reverse complement strand
CATCCACACAGGCTCTTTCTATTTCATTATTTTTATAGGAGCTTTACCTATTCCTGCACCCATAGCCCAGGTTGAAGCTCAGGGTTGATGCTCGGGACTCCTTGAGGAAGGGGAGGAAGGTCCAAGCTCAAGGGGAAGCATCAGCCTTATCTACTTCTGCGAATCCAAAATAAAGTGGCTGCAGCTTTATTCCAAACCTCATTTCCAGGGCAGAGGAAACAAGCCACTGGCCGCTGAGACGAACTCTATGGTCTAGAGGTGAAGTCCCTCTCTTTAGCATCACAAACTACATGGGGGCTGGGAGGGGGCTCTCTGTGGAGCCAGTGATGTGTGTTTATACCTCGTACCCTCAGATGTGAAAAACTGGTCTGGAGAGAGGGCCTCACTGCCTTGGTGTGGTCTGGGAGGATGCAGCAGGCTGTGGGCATCTTCCCTGCTCAGGGTCCCCAGCGAAGGTGAGCACATCAGACACTGTGCTGGTCACACGTGCAGGGAAGCGTACGGTGTGAAACATGCAGGCTGTGGAGCAGAATAATTATTTGTCTTTTAGGTGGTTTTGCTTTGTTTTGTTTTGTTTGGTAATTTGCTAAGTCTGGTAACTCTGCTTTAGAAGCAGATGCCTGGCTTTGAATCTTGGCCTTGCCCTCGCAGACTGTGTGACTCTGGGCAGCTTACTGAACCTCTCTGTGCCTCATCTCCTCTATAAAATGAAGACAGTGCTACCAGCTTTGGAAGATTGT
>NW_006488417.1:0-740 GCF_000325575.1 Pteropus alecto | reverse complement strand
CGTGTCAAGTCGCGAGCTGTGCCCTCCCCTCCCCGCATGGCGCCTCGTGGTCCGAGGGCCCTTTCACGCCCTTCCAGGGGACGTTCCGGGGGCGAGCAGCGCGATGTCCTGTAGGGACAGGGAGCCCCCAGGCATGGCGCTGGCCGTTGCATGTCCGGCCTCGTTTCTGATCCCCACGGGTTTAGACCCCACGCTCTAACTGACGTCCGCTGCCGACAGCTCCGACGAGAGATTTATAGGCGGGCACACGGCCCAGCGCCCAGAGCAGGGACTTGGGGAGTGAGGGGCGCTCCGGGCCGCCTCGCCGTGGCACCAGCTCAGGCAGCTGTGCCTGGGCCAGGCCGCCCTGGCCGAGGAGAGGCCCCACGAGGGCTGTGGGGAGCGTAGCCCCAGCAGCGCAGTCTCTGGCACAGAATCCAGCTTGCGTCAGTAACGACCTTCCTAGAGTTCTGCACCCGGACGTGGGTGTCCCCGGCGGTGCCAGGAGGGACTGGAGAGTCACCTGAAACCCGAGACCACAGGGGAAGGCAGGTTTCTGCCCAGGAGGACAGTGGAGACCCAGGAGGCCTGGCCCTATCCACCTTGACGCCTCCAGTGTTAGAATCGAGTCACCTCACGTGTGCGTCACGTCATGGTCAACGGACACGGAAGATGCTTGATAGGTAGCACCTTCTGGTCCAGCGGCCCCCACTCCACCTCCCCAGCCACCCCTCCCCCCCCACCCCTTCATCGCCTCGTGC
>NW_006488416.1:0-740 GCF_000325575.1 Pteropus alecto | reverse complement strand
TGGAGACCGCCACCAGTAAACAAGTGAGAATTGGAAAATGACATGCGCACTTTTAGTTTGACTGCAGTGTAGAAAAATCATAAGGGCCATGCAAAGAGTTCAGAGAAAGACTAAGGAGTTCTCAGGGACCACATTACTTCTAGCCAACAAATCAGAGAAAGTGCCATAGCGGAGGAGGCTGTGTTTGCCCCATACCTTAAAGAAGAGACAGGATTCACACATGTAGTAGTGAATGGCAGTGGGAAAATGCTGCATGTGCACAAAATAGAAAATAGTTGATTTCGCCATTTCTGTGAATCAGTTGATTCTTTACCCTCTGGCTCTTCTTTCTTCTTTCAACCTATACCTTCCCTTCCCTCTTTCACTGACTTTCTCCTTTTCCTTTTCCCATGACCCTCTTTTATGAGAGGAGGATTTGAGTGAAGGGCAAATGGGAGTGAAGTGAGACTGGTGTATGAGGAAAGCATGCTAAGTTTAGGAACGGTGGGGGTTTAAACCGAGCCACCTCAAGATGTGCCTTGGTCATACGCAGATTCCTTGGAGCTAAAGGTAATTTTAACTTCTGGCTCAAGTGAAACTTCTGTTTCTCCCTTTAACTACTTAAAAGAATTTAAATTATGGGCTTTGTCCCATAATAAGAGATTATCAGAGATAACTTATTTTGACCTAGCTACAGGTAGTCAGGGTAAACATCTCTTTACTAAACATCTGTTCTTCTTATCATCCTGCAATGACCCTTT
>NW_006488415.1:0-739 GCF_000325575.1 Pteropus alecto | reverse complement strand
TGGCCTTTATTATGTTGAGGTATGCTCCCTGTATACCCTCTTTATTGAGAGTTTTACTATATGTGGATGTTGGATTTTGTCAAATGCTTTATTTTATATTACAAATAATGATTCAACTACTTTTGAAATTCTTTTTGTAGGAAAGGCATGCTTTCAACATAATACGGCAGGACAGTTTTTATACCCAAGAGAACACTATTAGCAAAGTGTCTGACTTCAATATTGACAATCCACTAAAGGATATAGAGAGAGAAAAAAGAAAATGCTGTGAAACATATTTTGATTGAGGAAGCATAGGATGTACTCCATGGTAATTCTTTTCTGTTTGGACAGTGTGTGGGATTTGATTTTTTTTCTGGACTGAAAGATCTTTATTGCCAGTGGGAGTGATTTTTTTTCTGCACTGAAGGATCTTTATTGTTTGTGATAAGATAACAATATTAATGTTGTAGTATGACTAATGTATTGTTTTCTGAGCTTATTCTGTTTTTCACCAAATACACATTATATAGTCTACTGATCTTTTCATCGTTTTTCAAGGGTGAAGCAAGATATGGACCAAGGATGTTATAAGAATGTGAAACCTCAAAGGAATAGTTCTTTTTAGTAATAATGAATATTGCTAAATGATCATTTGGTAATCAAATGAAGGAATATTAACTAGCATCAAGCTAGATATTGGTACTCACTTAAAATCATATTTATATGGGCTTGTTTCTTTTTTTTTAATCTGTAAACT
>NW_006488414.1:0-739 GCF_000325575.1 Pteropus alecto | reverse complement strand
AGCTCAAACTTCAGTCCTTGCCTTGCCTGGTGAAGAGGAAGACATTAAAGGCACGCGTAGACTGGGGCTGCACTGACTTATTCTGTAAAAGGCCATATAGTAAATACTTTAGGTTTTTCAGGCTGTCTGGTCTCTGCTGCAACTGCTCAACCGTGTAGTAGTTCAGAAGAGCTATAGATAATATGTAAACAAACGAGTGTGGCTGGTTCCAATAAGACTTTGTTTTGGGATGTTAAAATTTGAATTTCAGATCATGTTTATCCATCATGAAATAGTCTTCTTTGGGTTCCCTCCTCTCCCGCCACAAACATCTAAAAATATGAAAGCCGTTCTTAGCTCGTAGGCTGTACAAAAGAAGGTGCTGGGCTGGATGTGGCCTGTAGTTTGCTGACCTCCAGTGCAGAAAGTAGGCTGCTTGGAGGGACCCTACAACAGCTGATGATGGGTTCAAGATCTCAAGAATGTAGAGCAACTTAAATGATGGAGCAAATCGAACAGAATAAAATGCGATAGGACACAGTCATTCGTTCATTCAGCAAATATCCATTGGACATCTATTGTGCATCACTGGCAACACAGTAGTAAACCCTATAGAAAGGTCCTGCCCTCAGGAGATTATGTTGTTTTGTGCTGGGCTGCTGAGGGCTGAACACCTTTTGCCTTAGGATGGGAGTCCCCTGGGCCATGGACCAGTATCGGTCCGAGGCCAGTTAGGAACTGGGCCGCACAGCAGGAGGTG
>NW_006488413.1:0-740 GCF_000325575.1 Pteropus alecto | reverse complement strand
AAAAAAAGACATTTTTATAGTTAAAAAAGAAAAAAAAAAAAACCAGTACAGTACAGAAGGATACAATATAAGTACGATTTTCCTCATATGCCATCCTCTCTTCCCACAGGCTAGCAATTAATTTTTAATGTATTTTCTAAAAATCTTCTGTGCATGTGTATGTATATTCACGTGTATATATTTTACATAAATGGGTTCACATTATAGGTTTTGTGTAACTCGGCTTTATTATTCAGTAGTATCGAAAAATAAGTACAAAAACTGGCCTATCCAAAAACACTTTTGAGAAATCTGTTCATTACAGCTTCAGGAAGTACACAGAAAATAATAATGAAAACAATATTTTCTCCTCTAATAACCAAATATAAATCACTAATCACTAAAAAGGGGAAGGTGGTTCTCCTAAAGGAAGTTCTGAAATAAACACTGTTAAGAGCATCCAAGAACAAAATGAAAGTCATAAACGGCATGACAGAGACTGCTCTGTGACCTCTAAAAATCCACACGTGCTTCCACTGAACTGAGCTGGCAAGCCGACTCTGCTAGTTCCTAAAAACAGTGACACGCGGTCCCATTATGGACCTTTCCCTGCCCCAAGGTCGCCCTATCTTGGACAAAAAATGAGGTGCCGCTTTTTAAAGTTTGCACTGTCTTCTCAATCTCCCCTCAGCTTTTCCCTTCAAAAGAAAGTAAAATAAAAGAGCTTTAAGAAATGTAGATAATCAACTATTCCATTTTAC
>NW_006488412.1:0-739 GCF_000325575.1 Pteropus alecto | reverse complement strand
CCCTCAGGCTGGACTGGGGCCAGACTCCCTATCTCACTATGCCCCCTCCTTGCTATGGGTGCTCCAAATCAATGATTCCATCTGCACATACTACTAGTACAGCAGGGGGTCTGGGGTAACCCATCTCAAAGGCGAAAAGAGTGGGAGGGGCCACCTGATCCCCCAGGGAGCCTGGCAAAAGGCCGTTGCCCCAGAGCACTCTCCCTGGCATAGGCAAAGCTAGAATTCTCTCACGACAGTGACTACGGGAATGTAACTCATGAGGCAGAGCATGGATTTCTAGAGAGCGAGGTCTGGGAAATGCAGTCGGCACGGGCAGACACCCCTCCAAAGGAATCTTGGGCTTACTTGGTAGAGACATCCTTGAAAGGGCCAACCATCCATGAGGCCCTGACAGCGGGCAGCCTGTCCAAAACGGAAGACTCATCACCATTATTATGCAATCTAACACTCCCCAGGACCCCACACCTCCTCGGGAATATGCAGATCTTTTGTTCTTCTCTGCCCTCCCAGCCCAGTTGAGTAGAGAGAAGACGAAGATTGTTTATCCTGTATCTGAGGGTTAACCCTGTCTTAGTCCATTCAGGCTGCAGGTTCGGTGTCTGGCGAGGACCCACTTCCTGGGTCATAGACGGGCGTCTCCTCACTGCGACCTCACATGGAGGAGGGGGCCAGGGGGTTCCATGTGATCTCTTGTATAAGGTCACTAATCTCATTCAGGAGGGCTCCACCCTCGTGA
>NW_006488411.1:0-739 GCF_000325575.1 Pteropus alecto | reverse complement strand
AAGCTTCATCAGTATTTGCAGCTGCTCCCCAGAGTTTGCATCACCGCTTCAGCTCCACCTCAGACCATCAGGAATCAGATTTTTATAGAAGGACCGGTCCCCGTTGCCAAAAAGGTTGGGGACCCCTGTCACAGAAAAACAAATCATGCCCCACGGCCACAGTCTTCCCAATGCCAGCACAACGGCCCCACACAGCGGCCCCACACAACGCATTAGACAGAAACTTCCTTGCTTCAACCCCCTGCCCAGACGCTTAGTGACAAGCATCAGAAGGGTAGCCCTGCGCGCTTGCATCCGGCAGAGATTGGGTGCACAAGCGGGAGGACACGCGCATGTGCACACTGGCCTTCGAACCCGCCCCCCTAGAGACGCGGGGCGTCCCTAACGACCGGCACCCGCTGCGAGCAGGCCTTGTGGGAAAGCCAGCGCCCGGGCACCTGGAGCAGGTGAGGTGACCAACGGGAAAGAGAACACTCAAACCCGGGGCTCCCCTATCGGGCTGAACTCTCCCTGCCCCGACTCCCTCCCGCAGGGCGCCTTTAGCCCATCCCGGCCCGCAGACCGCTGGTGGCCCTAGCCCTGGCTCCCACATTTCGCTTGTCCAGGTATCACCGATCTGCATCTACCTAACCCCCAACCTCCACCCATTTGAGGCAGGACCCAGGCCTCTTCCTTCTCCATAGTCACTGTCTATAAACTGACCCAGAGGCTTGAGGTTTTTGAGTAAGAGTTAGGAGCG
>NW_006488410.1:0-739 GCF_000325575.1 Pteropus alecto | reverse complement strand
GTCCCCTGCGAAGTCGCCGCGTCATCCCGTCAGTGCGCACGGTGCCGCCCACGTGCGTGTGGCCGCGCGGCCGAGCCCGAGGCGCCGGCGTGCGGCACGTGCTGCTGGATCGCGTTCGCGCGTTCACTACGTTTTTTATTATTATTTCAGAACGTGTCCTTTCAACTTTAAAAAAGGAATTTTACTTGAAGCTCGCTGCGAGTCAGCAGCCTCGTGGCGCCGGCGGCCCCCACGCGCCCCGTGCTCCCCGGGCCCCTCCGCATCCCGCTTCTCCTGCGCATGATTCTCTGTGTCGCTCTGTCCGTCACGGCCCCTCCGCCCCCCAGATCCGCCGCCCGTGTGTCAGTCGGAGGCCACGTCCAGCGATTGGCCTGGAAACAGTGTTAAAAGAGATTCGGGACCACGAGGGCGGGGCGTCAGCGGCGGGTGTTGCTCGCCAGGCCGGGCGTCCCGTCCGCCACGGCTACGACCGTGCAGAATGAGAGCAGAGAGACAGAAGCCGTTAAAGGGTCCGCGTCCCCGAAGGCAGCGAGACCAACGAAGCTTCGAGAGGAACCCGATGAGACGTGGGACACTTGCGACGACCTGGACCGGAGGCCAGACGCGGAAACGTATCCGTCTCACACCGTGACCGAAGCGGAAAGGTGGTTTGTGACGTTGAAAATAAAGGCTGTACCTGCCTCCAGTGTCGAATTTACTGCCGGTGCTGGGGGGTCAAACAATCGAAGCATCGTTATTC
>NW_006488409.1:0-739 GCF_000325575.1 Pteropus alecto | reverse complement strand
TTTTTATTATTAGTATAAAAATTGGTGTTGTGCATTAATCATGTATCCTATTAACTTAATAAACTACTTTATTAGTTCTATTAGTTCCATGGTATATTTTTTGAGATTTTCTATTTAGAAAACACTGCCACAATGAATAGACAGTTTTGTTATTTAACTTTGTCTTAATGTTACAAGGAGGACTAAAGCACTTTCCCATCTTTCTTCACCATAGGTGGAAGTGGAATCCTTATTTTCATTGCTTTTGATATACTTTTTTTCCCCTACATTTATTAGAACCCAATACAAGACTAAGATAACTTCATCTTACTATATCCATTAGCTGTTTAAAATTAAAATCATAAGAGATTACTAGGGATTCCATATTCTATACCCCACTTCAAAAAGTATTAATGGTAGATTCTATGTGTCTTTGCATTAACTTCCCAAAGAAGCCTCCTTATTCAAGAATACATAAAAATTTAGTCCCTGAATAGAGTCAAAAGCTCTCTTGAGAATATCTGTAAGAGGTATACTTCTAGAAACAGGAGACTTAAAGATAGTGATAATCTCTGCTAACAATGCTAGAGAAGGGCCCTACAAATGAAACAGTGACCTTAGATGAAGGAAAAGACAGATTTAAATGAAGGAAATTTTAGTGTATGTGTTTTAAGAAGATGATAAATTAAAGTGGTCTAGGAAGTTGAATGAGAGTGACGGGGAAATAGAAATCTATAATCACTTTCTTAAATCTGTGCCC
>NW_006488408.1:0-739 GCF_000325575.1 Pteropus alecto | reverse complement strand
TATTTGAATAAAGTCCAAAACACTTTGCATGGAATGAATGTAGGGGCTGGCAAGATCTATTTTTTGCCTACCTGCCCAACCTTACATCTTGTCACACCCTTTACATTCTATGCATCAGCCATTCTGAACTTCTTTGGTCTTTAGATTCAACATAGGAACAAAGATTGATGCATAAAGATGGTCATCACACTGGTGTTTATAATAAGAGAGGTTTTTTTTTTAAACTAAATATCCATCAGTTATAAATAGTTAAGTAAAATCATGGCGGAATCAACTATTTCAAAATCATTTTGAATTATGACTAGTGAATATTTAATGACAAGAGAAAATGCTCATGATATGACAGTAAATGAAATATGACTCAAAATTCTATCTACAGTATTATCTCAACTTGAAGGAAATAAATCGAAATGTTTAACAGTGGCTATCTCTGTACTTAGATTACAGGTGATAATTTTTCTTTATACTTTGCCTCTTTTCCAATTTTATAGAGTCAGTATGTACGCCTTTCATAAAGGACAGATGGGGGAGGGAGGAAGGAAGGAAGGAAGAGAGAAGGGAGAGATAGAAAGAGAGACTTGTCTCCTTTTTTTCTTTCAAATTTAAATGTTCTAGTATTAAAAGTTAATTTCATCCAAATTCACTCTCCACCCCCAACCTGCACACATATAATTGCCACCATATCCCCTACCCTCCTCTATTAAAACAACATTTTCACTTCTGGTGTTAAATAAATGAA
>NW_006488407.1:0-739 GCF_000325575.1 Pteropus alecto | reverse complement strand
TTTTTTATGTGTTACAAGAAACAAAAATTCAGCTTGAGTGAGGCAACTTGTTATTTAGATTTTGGTAGTAGGAAAGAGAGTTGTGGGGTGGGATGCCTGCAGGTCTAAAGCTCTTAAAACAGTGCCTGACACATAATAAGCTCTCAAAACATATTAGCTATTATGAGTAATTAGCTTTTAGCTATTATTAACATTCCCCTCCATCCGCCACTCCCAATCACCAAGTGGATAGTCAGTTTCTCAGTGCCGGTTATTGAATTTATTCAGCTTTCCCCCACTGATGCTAAATCTCATATACTGTATTAAGTTCTCATGTGTATCTGGTTCTATTTCTGAGTTGTTTGTTCTATTCCACTGAACTACGTGTCTGTTTCTGTACCGGCACCACCTTGTTTAATTACTGTATATGGCACGTTTCGATGTTAGGGCCAGTCCCCCTCATCCTTCCTGAAATTTTACTCGACAACTTCCAAAAACTAAAAAAAAAAAGTTTCCCTCCCACTTCCCCTGCTACATTTGCTTTGCAAATTGCAATTTAGATTGACTTTACATAAGACTCATTGGGATTTTGCCTATAATTACATTAAATTTGTAGGTTAATTTACAGTTCTTGATACTTTATAATATTGAGTCATTGCATGCAATGACATCATATATCTATCTCTACATTTATTTTGGATATTCTTTTATGTACTTTCATTGGTTTTCTTCATATGGGTCTTATACATTTTTGCCACTT
>NW_006488406.1:0-738 GCF_000325575.1 Pteropus alecto | reverse complement strand
AGATAAAATGGGAATACTAACAGTGCCCACTTCATTGAGCAGGGTAAGACTTAAATGAGATAATGATATAAAATGCTTAGCCTTAAAGTCTGATATGAGCCATTGCTCAATTAAAATATTAATTAATATTATTGCTATCAACATAGAAGAAAGATAGAACAAAGGAAGTACCTAGATGTAGTTCATTTTGAAAATCCTAACTGGTGGGTTATTATGTCTTTTTTCTTAGACCTACATATTGCTTATAACTGTGCTTTCATTGTAGCTCTGTGTCTGAAACCAGAGATTAAACATGGAAAGCTGTCTGTGGATAAGGATTCGTATATTGAATCTGAAAATGTCACCATCCAGTGTGACTCTGGCTATGGTGTGGAAGGTCTCGAAAATATTACCTGCTCAGAGAATAGAACCTGGTACCCAGCGGTGCCCAAGTGTGAGTGGGTAAGTGACACAATTCCAAAAAGTTTTCTGTGCTATCCAGCCTTAAAAATGGTGTCACCCATAGCACTGTCCCAGCCATCAAGGGTGATGTCTTACTTGTCCGGATTCATTTCTGAGTCATTCAAAGCAGGAGTCTCCGAACCCTGGGTCCGAATAAGTATCGATCTGGGGCCTGTTAGAATGGGCAGCACAGCAGGAGGTGAGTGGCAAGTGAGTAAGTGAAGTTTCATTTATATTTGCAGCCACTCCCAGCGCTAGCATCACCTCCTCAGCTCCACACCAGATCATCAGGCATTA